>NC_092112.1:17525190-17825190 GCF_045679555.1 Salvelinus alpinus
CCTTGGTTTCTAAAATGATTGCCTCGCCTGGTTCACCAACTACCTCTCTGATAGAGTTCAGTGTGTCAAATCGGAGGGCCTGTTGTCCGGACCTCTGGCAGTCTCTATGGGGGTGCCACAGGGTTAAATTCTCGGGCCAACTCCCTTCTCTGTATACATCAATGATGTCGCTCTTGCTGCTGGTGATTCTCTGATCCACCTCTATGCAGACGACACCATTCTGTATAACTTTGGCCCTTCTTAGGACACTGTGTTAACAAACCTCCAGACGAGCTTCAATGCCATACAACTCTCATTCCATGGCCTCCAACTGCTCTTAAATGCAAGCAAAACTAAATGCATGCTCTTCAACCGATCGCTTCCCGCAGTTGCCTGCCCATCCAGCATCACTACTCTGGACGGTTCTGACTTAGAATACGTGGACAACTACAAATACCTAGGTGTCTGGTTAGACTGTAAACTCCCCTTCCAGACTCATATTAAGCATCTCCAATCCAAAATTAAATCTAGAATCAGCTTCCTATTTCGCAACAAAGCATCCTTCACTCATGCTGCCAAACATACCCTCGTAAAACTGGCCATCCTACCGATCCTCGACTTCGGCGATGTCATTTACAAAATAGCCTCCAACACTCTACTCAACAAATGTGATGCAGTCTATCACAGTGCCATCCGTTTTGTCACCAAAGCCCCATATACTACCCACCACTGCGACCAGTATGCTCTCGTTGGTTGGCCCTCGCTTCATACTCGTCGCCAAACCCACTGGCTCCAGGTCATCTACAAGTCTCTGCTAGGTAAAGCCCCGCCTTATCTCAGCTCACTGGTCACCATAGCAGCACCCACACGTAGCACGCGCTCCAGCAGGTATATCTCACTGGTCACCCCCAAAGCCAATTCTTCCTTTGGCCGCCTTTCCTTCCAGTTCTCTGCTGCCAATGACTGGAACAAACAGCAAAAATCACTGAAGCTGGAGACTCATATCTCCATCACTAGCTTTAAGCACCAGCTGTCAGAGCAGCTCACAGATCACTGCACCTGTACATAGCCCATCTGTAAATAGCCCATCCAACTACCTCATCCCCATACTGTATTTATCGTGCTCCTTTGCACCCCAGTATCTCTACTTGCACATTCATCTTCTGCACATCTACCATTCCTGTGTTTAATTGCTATATTGTAATTACTTCGCCACCATGGCCTATTTATTGCCTTACCTCTCTTATCCTACCTCATTTGCACACACTGTATATAGATTTTCTACTGTATTATTGACTGCATGTTTGTTTACTCCATGTGTAACTCTGTGTTGTTGTATGTGCCGAACTGCTTTGCTTTATCTTGGCCAGGTCGCAGTTGTAAATGAGAACTTGTTCTCAACTAGCCTACCTGGTTAAATAAAGGTGAAATTTAAAAAATAAAGTGCATGTAATCTTCTGACCCACTGGAATTGTGATACAGTGAATTATAAGTGAAATAATCTGTCTGTAAACAATTGTTGGAAAAATTACTTGTGTTATGCACAAAGTAGATGTCCTAACCGACTTGCCAAAACTATAGTTTGTTAACAAGAAATTTGTGGAGGGGTTGAAAACGAGTTTTAATGACTCCAACCTAAGTGTATGTAAACTTCTGACTTCAACTGTATACGAAGTCCATAAAGGTTATGTATTTCTATCAAGTCAAAACCGGAACTGTAAAAGTATGATAGACATTTATAGAATAAATCATACCTAGTTTGATGTCTCTGTGACAAACGGTGAATTAGTTATTAATTTATACAGCTTTAAATCGCATTTTATAGATTGTATGTATTTCTATCAAATCAAAACTGAAATTTGTATTCAAAACAAATGTTGGAAAAGTATGCTAGACATTTATATAATACATAATACCTAGTTTGATGTTTCTGTGACAAACGGTGAATTAGTTATTGATTTTTACATTTGTAAATGGTTTTTGGCGAATGTCTGTTGAATATCTGTTGAATGTCCGAATGTGTGAATATAAAACCAACTTTACTTCTGTCTTTATGAGAACGAGCTGATCCAGTAGTCTAAAGCCAATAGCTACAAAATACTATTATTATAGTCACCAATAAGATAGTGACTATAATAATTAGCTTGCACCGCAAATGTGTCATCGGCTATGTATAGGTTAGTTAGAGGAGACTCACAGGCTAGTTACATGGCGACATCAGCATTCCAAAAATACTGGAAGTTGTGGCAAGCTCGGGCTGTGACCGTAAAAGAGATCAATGAGATAAGAGGAGAGGAATTCCTGTTTCAGTGAGTGCTTGTGGGTAACGATGTTCTGGGTTGTTCAGAGGACTGAATGTATGTGACTGGTGAAGACACCGAATATAAGTTATTGGTGAACCTGTTTCAATGAAGAAACTTGACATTTACAGCGACAAAATACAAGAGTAATGCTAGCGGAGTTTAGGAGCTTGAGACTCCACGATTTGGAACAGTGCGCCTAACAGGGATCTGGATGAGTCCGTTTTAAGTGGGAGATTCTGTCGGCATTTGAGTAGGAATACGCTCTTTAATGTCGAATAATATGCAGCGAAAACTCTGGCAATAAATTATTAACCAATTTATACCGTCAAAACAACGCTTGTTCCGCGGAGTTATCAGTTTATCGTTCAGCCAACCAGCAGCAAAATAGCGAGCGCTGCCCTACGGTGTTAAAGTGACACCGCAGGTATTGACCAAGTTGTTGTCGTGACATTTAAGGTTACCATCACATGCCATTGTCGGACCTGGATTGACTAAATTGCCATCATGTCGTCCGGAGCGGAGAAGAGGCTGGACACCCGGCTGAAAAAGTTGGAATCGCTGATCAGAGACCCGAAGTCGGCGTTAAACTTGGAGAGTTTACTGGTAAGTTTTTAACAACAGGACAACAACACAACAGTCAGAGAGAGGAGCAGCATGTATTTACAGTAGCATATCGTCCATCTATGAGTAGCTGATCAGTCAAAAGCCCAACTAATCTATTAGATGATGGTAGTCATTTTTCCTCTTTATCTTGGCTATTCAGGGATTTTGCCCCCAGGGTTAATTCACTCTTATAACATCTTGTGGGTGTGTAAAGCACATGTCAATAATTTAGTCCAATGCGGTACACTACCGTTACATGGAAGGACAAATGTTTTGCTATCAACCTATACAACTATAGTGATTTAGATTGAACAGAGCCTGAAGCAATACGGTTCCCATCATCTTGCTTTCCCCTCATACTAGAGGGACGATTGCACTTCATTGCATCAGGTGTATGGGACACAGATCTGAAAATCTGACACCAAGAGTAGGCCTATTTGCTAAGTCACCCTGTAGCAGGCTCAGGTGTTAAATAAGTACAAGAGGTGAGCAACCACCCATGTTTGTCTCCCTGACAGTTAGCAACCTCCTCTGCTTGGACAAGGTGACCACCTGGCTGGCGGCCATTTTAGAACTTGACCTATCAAGGAATGCACCGCCAATCTCTCAGAAAGCAACCTTGTGTGGATGCAGCTCATTGTTAGCTGATGTCAGGCGATAGGGGAGTCACTAGGTGTTTGTTCTAGCGTGTTATCAGTGCATTCATTTGACCTAACCTCAGCACACCCCCCTTAGCCTCAGGCCTAATGCCCTGAATCTATGGTATATCCAGAGTTTTGGATCATAAAAAACATGCTCAGTAGGCCTCTATAACATCTCGACTATAATTTACCTATAATACAGTCAGGCATTTTTATTTTTTGGTGGCACACTTAATTTGCTAAACAATGAAGCGCTTTAAAATAATTCACAGAAAAATGTCTAGACTGGATGAACATGCTTTTCTAGATGAGCATGTAGTCACTATCCATTCTCCTCATTCCATGTCTAGTTCAGTTCACAGATGTGATGCTTTAACTTGAGGAAATGGTTTAGGATTACACCTCAGTTTTGGATTCAACAAGTCAAATCAGTAGACCTACACACTCTTATAATCTCTTTCAATCCCTCCCCCATAACTCCCATGAGTGGATTTAACAGGGTTGGAAGAAACAGATTATGTGTAGGCAGATTGTTAGGCATATTAGGTCATTATGAGATTATGGAAGAAACAGATTATGTGTAGGCAGATTGTTAGGCATATTAGGTCATTATGAGATTATGGAAGAAACAGATTATGTGTAGGCAGATTGTTAGGCATATTAGGTCATTATGAGATTATGGAAGAAACAGATTATGTGTAGGCAGATTGTTAGGCATATTAGGTCATTATGAGATTATGTGTAGGCAGATTGTTAGGCATATTAGGTCATTATGAGATTATGGAAGAAACAGATTATGTGTAGGCAGATTGTTAGGCATATTAGGTCATTATGAGATTATGGAAGAAACAGATTATGTGTAGGCAGATTGTTAGGCATATCAGGTCATTATGAGATTATGGAAGAAACAGATTAGCTAGCTAACGCCATAGTCTGACTGACTCAGCTGGGCCTGTATGTGTCTGAGTAGGAGGACTGATTTAGGATCAGTTTTGCCTTTTCAATCACAATGAATAAAACCTGATCCTAGATCAGCACTTCTACATAGAGTCCATAGAGGATCTACTCTTGAGTGGTTGGTGGGTAAGAAAAAGTGTCATGTGCTCCACAGACATTGATAACAAACCCATACTTTATCTACAACATCAGCATACTGCAAGTAGAGCGATTGGAAGTTTGTTGTGGTACACCCAGTACATATGATGATATAGACTATGACCTTAGTAGCTACACAAGAATGGAAGCTACCAGACAGTGTATCAGAGGAAGCTATTGAATGGATATGCCTATAAAATGGAAGAAGATTTAAAGGGACACGTCAGGATTTTGGCAATGAAGCCATTTTATCTACTTCCCTAGAGTCAGATGAACTCGTGGATACAATTTTTATGTTTCTGTGTGCAGTTTGAAGGAAGTTGCTAACTAGCATTAGAACAATGACTGGAAGTCGATGGTAACAGCTAGCATGCTTAAGGGAAAGGGGGATACCTAGTCAGTTGTCCAACTGAATGTATTCAACTGAAATGTGTCTTCCGCATTTAACCCAACCCCTCTGAATCAATGAGGTGCTAAGTGGTAGCATGCTAGGTATCCACTATAGGTTTCAATCATTGTGTTGTTATTTTGGGTTGTCATGAGTCACTGTGAGAGGAAGGCTAATTGAAACCCTCACAATAGACCAATAGTGTGATCTAGGACTGTCATGGATCCAAATATGGGCATTGTATTTTACACTATAGGCTAGTTGCTATTCCAGCTATGCTAAGCCTCTCTTATTCAACCATTCCTAAGTTAAGTTGTTTTTTTACAATGATAATACATGTTTATTGTGATCAATTAATCAATTATCCCTCAATCCACCTCAGTTAAAGGAATAGTTTGGGATTTTGGCAATTAAGCCAATGCTAGCTGATCCCTTAGACTTTCTGTCATTGTTTGGGGACCAGCATGCCTCATTGTTAGCCCTACAGAGCTGGGTTCTGTTCAGTAAGGCACAGCATAGCAAAACATTTCACAACGGAACACTAAAACCTTTGTTCTTATTGGACAAGTTCAGATAGCAGTACATCCCAGTTTCATTCTTTATCAAAACGTTTCCACCCAACTAGCCTAAACACGAACCTGTTTTTGTATCATCCAGTGCCCTCATATCACTAAGTTTACCCAACTGATAGCTTACCGCTCTTGTGATTTTAAAAAGATAGTTAGAAATCGCCCCAGAAACTACCTTCAAACTGCACGCAGAGACCTATAAATCGTATCCATGAGTTCATCTAACTCTGCCAAAATCTCAAACTATCCCTTTAAATCACAAGAGCGGTAGGCTATCAGCTGATTCAACTTAGTGATATGAGGACACTGGATGATACCAAAACAGGCTAGTGTCTACGTTAGTTGACTGACAACGTTTTGTTGAAAGTGAAACTGGGATGTACTGCTATCTGAACTTGTCCAATAAGACCGCAAAATGTTTTGCTAATGTTTTGCTATGCTGTGCTTTACTGAACAAGTCTCTGTAGAAGGCCTAAAAATGAGTCATGCTGGCCCCCGCTGCAGGGCACCACACCTCAGGAAGCTGGAAGCACATCCTGGCATTGAGCATGGAGATAACCCACCCTGACCACACAGTACTATTTCCTGTTTGTTTACGCTTGTTTTGGTGTAGTCGCTGGCACTCATCGTTTGTGAGGAAAACAAGCAGGAATACACGTTTCAATGAGACGTGTGTCTCCTGAGTAATTTTACCAGTCTGCTTGTCCCTGTATTTGTTTTATATACTCATCTTACATTCAGTCAAAATGTACAGACAGGCCTGGAAGGAGGTTTGTGAGGGAAATGTGATAGCGATAAAACTTTAAAGGGTCAAGTCCTAAAGCATGAAACGCACAGAGAATCTAACTGCTGATAGGTACCTACCACAGAGACCTTTCCTTCTCTTGCTAGAACAAAAGACGTACCTGCTGCGTACCGACGAACCTGACCTTTCTACTTTCAGAATCGCAATGCTCGGCAGTGGCCGACAACTTGACTTTGAGCAAATCAGAGAGCACATCAACCTCCACGTGGGGGAGCTGACAAGAGTGACAAGAAAAAGGCAGAGGGCACTTTTTCCGGTCTAAGCCACCCACCTTTTCATCAAAACTATAAAGCTGCATAATAGATTTATTTTTTCTAGAACAAGTCTTTACATATAGCTAAGTTTGCCTAGCTAGCACAGCAACTAGCTAGCTAGCAAATCATGTTAACCATTTAGCTAATGTTAGCCTGCTAGCTAAAAATGTATCTATGGGTTGTATGCGATGATGGAAGGTGAAATTGTTTGTCATCTTGCTAGCTAGTTACAGTGCCTTCGGAAAGTATTCAGACCCCTTCACTTTTTCCACATTTTGATGTGTGCCTTATTCTAAAATTCATGAAATAAAACAATTTCCTCATCCATCTACACACAATACCCCATAATGACAAAGCAAAAACAGGTTTTTAGAAATTAACACATTTATTAAAAGCAAAAAAACAGAACCTTATTTACATAAGTATTCAAACCCTTTGCTATGAGACAGGGATTTGAGCTCAGGTGCATCCTGTTTCCATTGATCATCCTTGATATTTCTACAACTGGAGTGCAGTCCACTTGTGGTAAATTCAATTGATTGGACATGATTTGGAAAGGCATACACGTGTCTATATAAGGTCCCACAGTTGACAGTGCATGTCAGAGCAAAAACCAAGCTATGAGATCAAAGGATTTGTCCGTAGAGCTCAGAGACAGTATTGTGTCGAGGCACAGATCTGGGGAAGGGTACCAAAGCATTTCTGCTATATTGAAGGTCCCCAAGAATACAGTGGCATCATTCTTAATGGAAGAAGTTTGGAATCACCAAGAGTCTTCCTAGAGCTGGCCAAGTTGAGCAATCGGCGGAGAAGGGCCTTGGTCAGGGAGGTGACCAAGAACCCGACGATCACTCTGATAGAGCTCTATAGAGTACCTCTGTGGAGATGGGAGAACCTTCCAGAAGGACAACCATCTCTGCAGCACTCCACCAATCAGGCCTTTATGGTAGAGTGGCCAGACAGAAGCCACTCCTCAGTAAAAGGCACATGACAGCCCGCTTGGAGTTTGCCAAAAGGAACCTAAAACCTCGGAAGCTGATCCGAGATCTATTCGAAGAACCTCCCTAAAGTCTAGAACCACAAACAGATAGGACAACCGCCAACATAAAACACTGCACGTTCTTTTTAAAGATCCTTACTGTCATTTTATTTTTTGTAATTTGAAATAGATTTCTAAGTCTTTTTGTAAATGATTGTAAAGCCCAATATGGAACCAGCTTCGAAACAAGATTCTCTGGTCTGATGAAACCAAGATTAAACTCTTTGGCCTAAATGCCAAGCATCACGTCTGGAGGAAACCTGGCACCATCCCTACGGTGACGCATGGTGGTGGAAGCATGCTCTGGGGATGTTTTTCAGTGGCAGGGACTGGGAGACTAGGATCGAGGCAAAGATGAACGGAGCAATGTACAGAGATCCTTGATGAAAACCTGCTCCAGAGTGCGCAGTACCTCAGACTGGGGCGACGCTTCACCTTCCAACATGACAACGACCCTAAGCACACAGCCAAGACAACGCAGGAGTGGCTTCGGTAAAAATGTCTGAATGTCCTTGAGTGTCCCAGCCCAAGCCAGGACATGAACCCGGTCGAACATCTCTGGAGAGACCTGAAAATATCTGTGCAGCAACGCTCCCCATCCAACCTGACCAAGCTTGAGAGGATCTGCAGAGAAGAATGGGAGAAACTCCCCAAATACAGGTGTGCCAAGCTTGTAGAGTCATACATACCCAAGAAGACTCAAGGCTGTAATAAGTGCCAAAGGTACTTCAACAAAGTACTGAGTAAAGGGTTTGAATACTTATGTAAATGTGATATTTCAGTTTTTTTATGTTTAATAAATTAGCAAAAATGTCAAGCAGCTTTGTCATTATGGGGTATTGTGTGTTGATTGATGAGGGGGGAAGAAACAATGTAAAACTTTTTCAAATAAGGCTGTAACCTAACAAAGTTTAAAAAGTCAAGGGATCTGAATACTTTCCGAAGGCACTGTATATTTGTAAAGAAAAAAAAATGTAATTCACCTTCATATAACCAGGTAAGCTAGTTGAGAACAAGTTCTCATTTACAACTGTGACCTGGCCAAGATAAAGCAAAGCAGTGCGACACAAACAACAGAGTTACACATGGAATAAACAAGCGTACAGTCAATAACAAAATAGAAAAAAAGTATATATATACAGTGTGTGCAAATGGCGTGAGGAGGTAAGGCAATAAGTAGGCCATAGTAGCAAAGTAATTACATTTTAGCAGATTAACTCTGCAGTGATCGATGAGCAGATGATGATGTGCAAGTAGTGATACTGGTGTGCAAAAGAGCAGAAAAGTAAATTAAAAACAATATGGGGATGAGGTAGGTGGATTTGGTGGGCTATTTACAGATGGACTATGTACAGCTGCAGTGATCGGTTGTACAGCTGATGTTTAAAGTTAGTGACGGAAATGTAAGTCTCCAGCTTCAGCGATTTCTGCAATTCATTCCAGTCACTGGCAGCAGAGAACTGGAAGGAAAGGCGGCCAAAGTAGGTGCTGGCTTTGGGGATGTGAGTGAGATATACCTGCTGGAGCGCATGCTACGGGTGGGTGTTCATATCGTGACCAGTGAGCTGAAGTAAGGCGGAGCTTTACCTAGCATAGATTTATAGATGACCTGGAGCCAGTGGGTCTGGCGACGAATATGTAGCGAGGGCCAGCCGGCTAGAGCATACAGGTCGCAGTGGTGGGTGGTATATGGGCTTTGGTAACAAAACGGATTGCACTGTGATAGACTGCATACAGTTTGCTGAGTAGAGTATTGGAAGCTATTTTGTAGATGACATCGCCGAAGTCGAGGATTGGTAGGATAGTCAGTTTTACGAGGGTATGTTTGGCGGCGTGAGTGAAGGAGGCTTTGTTGCGAAATAGGAAGCCGATTCTAGATTTGATTTTGAATTGGAGATGTTTGATATGAGTCTGGAAGGAGAGTTTATCAGTCTAGCCAGACACCTAGGTATTTGTAGTTGTCCACATATTCTAGGTCAGAACCGTCCAGAGTAGTGATGCTAGTCGGCGGGCGGGTGCGGGCAGCGACCGGTTGAAAAGCATGCATTTGGTTTTACTAGCGTTTTAAGAGCAGTTGGAGGCCACAGAAGGAGTGTTGTATGGCATTGAAGCTCGTTTATACAGAATGATGTCGTCTGCGTAGAGGTGGATCAGGGAATCGCCCGCAGCAAGAGCGACATCGTTGATATATACAGAGAAAAGAGTCGGCCCGAGAATTGAACCCTGTGGTACCCCCATAGACTCCCAGAGGTCCGGACAACAGGCCCTCCGATTTGACACACTGAACTCTGTTTGCGAAGTAGTTGGTGAACCAGGTGAGGCAGTCATTTGAGAAACCAAGGCTATTGAGTCTGCCGATAAGAACACGGTGATTGACAGAGTCGAAAGCCTTGGCCAGGTCGATGAAGACGGCTGCACAGTACTGTCTTTTATCGATGGCGGTTATGATATCGTTTAGTACCTTGAGCGTGGCTGAGATGCACCCATGACCAGCTCTGAAACCGGATTGTACAGCGGAGAAGGTACGGTGGGATTTGAGATGGTCAGTGATCTGTTTATTAACTTGGCTTTTGAAGACTTTAGAAAGGCAGGGCAGGATGGATATAGGTCTATAACAGTTTGGGTCTAGTGTCACCCCCTTTGAAGTGGGGGATGACTGCGGCAGCTTTCCAATCTTTAGGGATCTCGGATGTTACGAAAGAGGTTGAACAGACTGGTAATAGGGGTTGCAACAATGGCGGCGGATAATTTTAGAAAGAGAGGGTCCAGATTGTCTAGCCCAGCTGATTTGTACAGGTCCAGGTTTTGCAGCTCTTTCAGAACATCTGCTATTTGGATTTTGGTGAAGGAGAAGCTGGGGAGGCTCGGGCATGTAGCTGCGGGGGGTGCGGAGCTGTTGGCCGAGGTTGGAGTAGCCAGGTGGAAGGCATGGCCAGCCGTAGAGAAATGCTTATTGAAATGTTCGATTATCATGGATTTATCGGTGGTGACCGTGTTACCTAGCCTCAGTGCAGTGGGCAGCTGGGAGGAGGTGCTCTAGTTCTCCATGGACTTTACTGTGTCCCAAAACTTTTGGGAGTTGGAGCTACAGGATGCAAATTTCTGTTTGAAAAAGCTAGCCTTTGCTTTCCTGACTGACTGTGTGTATTGATTCCTGACTTCCCTGAACAGTTGCATATCGCGGGGACTATTCAATGCTATTGCAGTCCGCCACAGGAGGTTTTTATGCTGGTCAAGGGCATTCAGGTCTGGAGTGAACCAAGAGCTATATTTGTTCTTAGTTCTACATTTTTTGAAAGGGGCATGCTTATTTAAGATGGTGAGGAAATTACTTTTATAGAACGACCAGGCATCCTCGACTGTGTGCTAAAGCAGTGAGTAAAACAAACTTAGGGAGGAGGCTTCTGATGTTAGCATGCATGAAACCAAGGCTTTTTCATTTACAGAAGTCAACAAATGAGAGTGCCTGGGGACACGCAGGGCCTGGGTTAAGAGAATAAAGACAGAGAATAAAAGGAGCAGATATCTGGGCGTGGTAGAATAGATTCAGGGTATAATGTGCAGACAGGGGTATGGAGGAGGTAAGCCCAGGCACTGAGTGATGATAAGAGAGGTAGCATCTCTGGACATGCTGGTTATACTGAGTGAGGTCACCGCATGTGTGGGGGGTGGGACAAAGGAGGTATCTAAGGCATGTACGGCGGGACTAGGGGCTCCGCAGTAAACTAAAACAATGATAATTATCCTTAACAACAGTATAAAAGGCATATTGACGTTTGAGAGAGACATAAAGTGAGGCATAAAGCAATCACAGGTGTTGATTGGGAGAGCTAGGTTAGACAACAATGGGTAAGACAACAGCAGCTAATCAGCTAAGACAACAACAAAAGGTAAAATGGCTATAAATGGGCAGAGAGGGTCGGTTAACTACACACAGTGCCTGAGTTCGGGGCTAGGGCTGACAGATAAACAAAGTGGAGTACCGTGATATATGAACAGTCCAGCAGGCATCAGCTATGTAGCCAATTGATCATAGGGTCCGCAGGGTAGTCGTTGCTACGCTAGCACGCGGGAGACATGGCGTCTAAAGTTAGCAGGCCGGGGTAAGTAGAAGCGTCTGCTCCGACTTCGGGCTCAGCGGATGGAATTACGTCTGCTGACCAGTCGTGGTGGTACGGTGAGGCGCTGTGTGGACAATGGGATCGGGCCAGATGGCGGAAGAGGTATTGTAGTTGTAGTAATTTAGTTTGCTAGCCGGGAGATGCGCCTGGCTCAGGGCTAGCTTCGGGGCTGGGTCACTCGGTGGCAGCTAGCTAGCTGTGATGATTAGGAGTAATGGTCCAGCGTTTACGGCAGGATTCCGGCATTGTAGTGGAGAAAAACAGTCCGATGCTGGCAGGTATTATCGAGGCTAAAAAACGTCTGGTACCTGTGCAGAGGGTAAAGGCCGCTAGCAGTGGCTAACAATGACTAAATAGCTAGTAGCTAATTCGCTGCTTAACTTCTGATGGCTAGCAACTGATGGAGGTTTGGGCTATAAGGTCTAAAAAAACAAATTGCGGATCCGTGTCACATTGAGTGAGGCGGGTTACCGGGAGGTATATTTAATTTAAAAATGTAAAAGAGATTGAAAAACAAATTGAAATGTATACAAAAAAGACGAAAAAATACAAAAAGTAACGAGAGGACGACAAACCACGTCTGCACTGCTACGCCATCTTGGAATTTGGCTGTATTGGAATATAGCTGTGGAATCTGGCTAGTATCAACAAGGGTTTTCTACAACAATAGCAACAGTAGCTCAGTTACAGTAACTAGTAGGGCTGCAGGATTTGGACAAAATATCTAATTGTGATATTTTTTGGGGGGGGCATATATTGCAATTGCAATTTATGAATTGCAATTTTTAAACACTTGAGTGTTAACTTGTTAATTCCATCAGACATGGTTAAAACAACAGTCACTTCTAAAATGAGATCATATTCTGAATAAATACCGCAGCTAACCGAGTGAAAAATATTTTCCAACATTGTTATAGGCTGCATATTTTAGCATTATTACACCTACATATTAACAAACAAACGTTTAACATGATTATCAAAATATAGTGTGCTATAAGCACAGTACTTAATAATTAATTAATAACATTGAGTTTATTTTATCATTAGGCCTATGATTTCTTAAATTAAGTTAATTATTTATTCAGGCAGCCATAGGCTGCAGATGGAATAGGAAGCTTATGATTGTGTATAAGTAAACTCAATCATTATTATAATTGAATTATAAGTCAGTGCCTTAACCTACCAGTTGCAAGGTGCAGCCAGTGTCCAAAACATTGTAGTCTGGTCCACTCATTCAACGCTACATTCAATGTTTCAACTTCTCCCTTCATTTTGTTATACAGTGTTGGGATGGCGACTTGGGAAAAATATCTGCGAGATGGAATCTTGTATCTCCTGTCAGCTTGTTTATCATCTTCTTGAAGCTCTTTGCTGACTGTGTAGATAGGAGCCATGTCTTTGGTTATGTTATAGGGATAGCCTCCGTGATTTCTATGTGTCTGTGGGATGTTTTATATTCAAATTATTGAATACATTTGCAGTGTTGTCGCCACAACTCTGAGACACTTTTTGCACAACATCTGCATTTGGTCGCTTTGCCTATAGCCAAAATACTGCCATACTCAGTAGCAGTGTGTGAGTAAAATCACCAGGGAAGCCAAGCCAGGTGGAAAAAAATACATATTACAACCTATGTGTTGTGATAATTGCGTTGTTTGCTCTATAACCTGTTAGTTCAATCATATGTTACAGCAAACAGTTACATGACCTACATGTTTCTGCCACTTTTGTACCACAAAACAACTATTGAGTTACCGCAAGTCATAAAGAAAACAAGCACTGACTACATTATCCAACACCCTTTCAACAGCATCTAGTCAACTATGCTTAGTCTAATACAGTAACAACTAAAATAAATGATTTAGTCCAATCAAAGTAAGCTGAATATGATGTGGAATAATACATCTAGCTACATTTTAAACTTCCATCGTCTCAGGCCAGGGGCACAATGCATGAATTTATATTTGGATCCGAATTGCTGTCATCATTGTCCAGTACAGAGAATTAAGTATAACCACAAGTCAAAATCCCTATCTTCATCCATGGCTAGTTTAGGAAAGAGACGATTTTAGCTAGCTGGCTAGCCACCGGAGGACAACAACGCAACGATTCAATGACATTTGTCTTCTGATGTGATTGGTGTGAAGCCAAATCTAAACTGGCTTCCCTTCCCTTGTGCCAGGACCGTTCACAGCAGAGCTCACTCAGTTTAGGCACGCTACGGGCGGCAACAATGTCATACTCTTTTTGACCAGACAGCATCAGATAGATGGGCTACACATACTGAGACAGAGGGGCGCTGTTTCGTTCGCTAGGATGCTTTCTCCGGTGAGATACATTCAGTCTTGCGAATTGAGGGACATTTATGAAACCCAGAGAGATAAAAGGTAAATAATTTTGTATGTTTTTTTCCCTTGGTACATTTTTTTGGGAAGCCTGGCTCACTTTAGCATCCATGAATACATGCCACTAGCCATACCACTGAAGATGCGCCCTTCTTTGGCACTATATCAACGGTCCTGTTAGCACTAGCAGCACTCATGTTTCCGACAAGCACTCTGAGGTATAGCCGTTCTCTCCTCACCAGCATCTAACTGCGCGCTCTATGCGGGGACACTTGTTATGGGACAGCATGTGCATGCCATGCAGAGAGTGAGAGAAACCGCATGTGATTGGTCAGCATCCTCTGCATGTAGAGAGGGAATGATGGGGTCTAGTTTATCTAATTGGAGGAGGTACCGTAGTCTAGTTTTTGTTGTTGTATTAACGGATAGTCTAAAAAAGGAGAGAATCACAGCCTACAGGAGGGTAGCTCTCCAGGAACAGGCTCTCCGACCATCAAGCAACAGACAGACATGCATTGCCAAACACCACTACTGCCACCTTCTGGTTTGGAGTATTTTAACAAGGCTGAGTGGCTATTGACTTCAAGGTCATTGCTGTGTGAACACGAGATTGGCTGCCGAAACTGTTCAGAGTTTCTAAGTAGCCAAACGTTTGAGAGTCCTACTGGTGTGTCTGAGCCATTTGATGAGTACTCTGGATGTAGATTTAGGATTCGTCACTATTACAAATAGAATACATGCAGTCAATGACAAAATGTACTGCGTCGCAGACCCACACAGCCGCTAAAATTAAATGGACCCTGAGCTCCTAGAAATGCTGGGTCAAGTCAGAGAACTGTTCAATAAACCATTATAGCCTCTGAGCCCCGGGTCTATTTCCACACACCCGGCCTGCACCAGGGGACATCTCTCTCGCTCCCTTTTTCTTTCTCTCACTCTCTTTAGCTCTCTCTCCCTCTCTCTGTGTCTCTCTCTCTTTAAGCCCCCCTCCCTCTCTCTTTAAGCCCCCCTCCCTCTCTCTTTAAGCCCCCCTCCCTCTCTCTTTAAGCCCCCCTCCCTCTCTATTTAAAGGCTAGGAATTGTTCCACATGCCAGGGAGAGCCGTCCTAGACCTGGCCACTCACATGGCTGGAGTTAAGGGGGGACATGACGCTGTGAGGACACCCTCCCTTCCCCCTAGTTGACTCCACTTGACCTTCCCTCCACATTCCTGGGGGTAATAACTTGAAATGTTTCAAAACTTTTTCTTCCTACTAAACCCATGGTCTTAAGGAGTCCCTCACCACCCACACATCCCCCTTGTGTGTGGGTGTGGTATTTATAAACTACCCTCTCTCTATATACTACCAGCCGGCTGTGGTGGAGTGTAGACATGACCTGGAAAGGATAGGCAGGTGGTCTGCCTTATATCACTATGACTTGTTTTGGAAGGAGATGTTGAATGACCATGCCCAGAAGGCCATCCCTCTGGGAGGTTGTTGAATGACCATGCCCAGAAGGCCAGCCCTCTGGGAGGTTGTTGAAATGCCATGCCCAGAAGGCCATCCCTCTGGGAGGTTGTTGAAATGCCATGCCCAGAAGGCCATCCCTCTGGGAGGTTGTTGAAATGCCATGCCTAGAAGGCCATCCCTCTGGGAGGTTGTTGAAATGCCATGCCTAGAAGGCCATCCCTCTGGGAGGTTGTTGAATGACCATGCCCAGAAGGCCATCCCTCTGGGAGGTTGTTGAATGACCATGCCCAGAAGGCCATCCCTCTGGGAGGTTGTTGAATGACCATGCCCAGAAGGCCATCCCTCTGGGAGGTTGTTGAAATGCCATGCCCAGAAGGCCATCCCTCTGGGAGGTTGTTGAAATGCCATGCCCAGAAGGCCATCCCTCTGGGAGGTTGTTGAAATGCCATGCCCAGAAGGCCATCCCTCTGGGAGGTTGTTGAAATGCCATGCCTAGAAGGCCATCCCTCTGGGAGGTTGTTGAAATGCCATGCCTAGAAGGCCATCCCTCTGGGAGGTTGTTGAATGACCATGCCTAGAAGGCCATCCCTGTTACCCCCTACATCAAAGGCAGAACTCCACATTAGTCAGTGTGTCATTTGCTTGTTATTCTGTCTATTAGCAGACTCATCTTCTCTCCCAGCTGTGTTGCATTTGGGAGAACACTGCTATGGAGGGCAATAAGAGATATTGATTTCATTAGCCTAGTCATTTTGACCTTTTTTATGAATTCATTTGATGGTATAAATCATTGAGTTGTTTGCTGGAGATGAGAAAGAAGACAGAGGCTATGTTCCATTGTCCATGCTAGCGTACGACTTAGAATGCATGCCCAGCCCAATACATTGCTTCATTCTAAGTCATATGACTGTTTGGATATCGGAACACAGACCGTTTTGGTTAAAAAGATTTAAAACTGATAGGGATATTTCAGCAATTTTACATATTTTGATCATGAGCTTTCAAGGTAAGTAAACAAATGTCAAAACATGTAATCACTGAACTTTCCCTTTAAGCTTGTATTTAGCAGGTGAACAGAATTATTGGCTTAATTAGATTCTAATAACGCATGAAAACCATTTCAAACACATTCAATTGATTGGATTTATTTGACTTTTTCCGCAGGATTCCATGAATGCCTTGGCCCTGGATTTGGACTACCCGGCGCTACGGAAAAACAAAAACATAGACGCCTTCTTAAACAGATGTAAGATATATCATTGCTTCGAGGCAGACCTTGGTAATAAGATGCTTTGCATTATCTGAGGTAGCAAGAAAGAAGGAGATGGCAAAAGCAAGCAAGTGTGATGTATGCGTTGCTATGGTGATTCAGAAACAGTGCAAATCAACATCCAGTAGAAAACGACGCTGTCAAAAGTTAAAATATTTGAACTCAGGTGCCAAGTCCCATCTACCGTGGCGGCTGATGGCATTCACTGCCAGGTTCAACGGCATTTACCTTCGTGCTCTCATTTACCTTCGTGCTCTCATTTACCTTCGTGCTCTCATTTACCTTCGTGCTCTCATTTACCTTCGTGCTCTATCTTGTACCATCTAAACGCAGCTGAAGCATAGAGATATCCAGAGCACATAAATGTTGCTATATGAGTTGGGACTGGTAAAATGAAGTGGTATAGAGTTAGCTCGACTTCATATCTCCTTAATTCCTGGCTACTTTCAACATTCTAATCCATTGTCATCCTTAGGGTGCATTTGTAAATTCACTCGGGTGTGTCAGTGCTCTCTGGGCCGTACATAATTCAGTGCGTTGTCAGATAGTCCTTGTGTAAATTCAGAGCGTTTCGCTCTCAGGAGTGTTCCGGGCAAAACATTGGACGCTCTGGCTGAGGAGTAGGGTTTATCCGAGCATTCTGACCTTACAGCAGCAGTCAAGTACACAAGCTAACTGGCTAAAGTTGCTTAGCTTCAAGCAAAGCAAATCAAGCAAATCAAATCAAACGATATTTGTCACATACAACAGGTGTAGACCTTAGTGAAATGCTTACTTACAAGCCCTTAAACAACAATGCAGTTTTAAGAAAAATAAGTGATAAGTAAAAAATTAAAAGTAAGTCTCTGCAGTAGCAGAGAGAACAGTCTATGACTAGGGTGGCTGGTGTCTTTGACAATTCTTAGGGCTTTCCTCTGACACCGCCTGGTATAGAGGTCCTGGATGGTAGGAAGCTTGGCCCCAGTGATGTACTGGGCCGTACACACTACCCTCCATAGTGCCTTGCGGTCGGAAGCCGAGAAGTTGCCATACAAGGCAGTGACGCAACCAGTCAGGATGCTCTCGATGGGACAGATTAATAACCTTTTGAGGATCTGAGGACTCATGCCAAATCTTTTCAGTCTCCTGAGGGGGAATAGGCTTTGTCGTACCCTCTTCACGACTGTCTTGGTGTGTTTGGACCATGATAGTTTGTTGGTGATGTGGACACCAAGGAACTTGAAGCTCTCAACCTGCTCCACTATACCCCCATCGATGAGAATGGTGGCGTGCTCAGTACTACTTTTCCTGTAGTCCACAATCATCTCGTTTGTCTTGATCATGTTGAGGGAGAGGTTGGTATCCTGGCACAACACGGCCAGGTCTCTGACCTCCTCCCTGTATGCTGTCTCATCATTGTCTGTGATCAGGCCTACCACTGTTGTGTCATCGGCAAACTTGATGATGATGTTGGAGTTGTGCCTGGCCATGCAGTCATGAGTGAACAGGTGGTACAGGAGGGGACTGAGCACGCACCCCTGAGGGGCCCCCGTGTTGAGGATCAGCATTGCGGATGTGTTGTTACCTACCCTCACCACCTGGGTGTGGCCCATCAGGAAGTCCAGGATCTTGTTTAGTCCCAGGGTCCTTAGCTTAGTGATGAGCTTTGAGGGCACTATGGTGTTGAACGCTGAGCTGTAGTCAATGAATAGCATTCTCACATAGGTGTTCCTTTTGTCCAGGTGGGAAAGGGCAGTGTGGAGTGCAATAGAGATGGCATCATCTGTGGATCTGTTGGGGCGGTATGCAAATTGGAGTGGGTCTAGGGTTTCTGGGATAATGGTGTTGATGTTAGCCATGACGAGCATTTCAAAGCACTTCATGGCTACAGATGTGAGTGCTACGGGTCGGTTGTCATTTAGGCAGGTTACCTTAGTGTTCTTGGGCACGGGGACTATGGTGTTCTGCTTGAAACATGTTGGTATTACAGACTGTCAGGGAGAGGTTGAAAATGTCAGTGAAGACACTTGCCAGTTGGTCAGCGCATGCTCAGAGTACACGTCCTGGTAACCCGTCTGGCCCAGCGGCCTTGTGAATGTTGACCTGTTTAAGTCTTACTCACATCGGCTATGGAGAGCATGATCGCACAGTCTTCCGGAACAGCTGGTGCTTGCATGCATGCTTCAGTGTTACTTGCCTCGAAACAAGCATAGAAGTAATTTAGCTCATCTGGTAGGCTCGTGTCACTGGGCAGCTCGCGGCTGTGCTTCCCTTTGTAGTCTAATAGTTTGCAAGCCCTGCCACATCCAACGAGTGTTGGAGCCGGTGTAGTACAATTCAATGTTAGTCCTGTATTGACGCTTTATTGATTGATTGTTCGTCGGAGGGCATAGCGGGATTTCTTATAAGCTTTTGGGTTAGAGTCCTGCTCCTTGAAAGCGGCAGCTCTACCCTTTAGCTCAGTGCGGATTTTGCCTGTAATCCATGGTTACTGGTTGGGGTATGTACGTACGGTCACTGTGGTGGACGTCATTGATGCACCTATTGATGAAGCCAGTGACTGATGTGGTGTACTCCTCAATGCCATCGGAAGAATCCCGGAACATATTCCAGTCTGTGCTAGCAAACAGATTGGCACAAATTCCAGACACAAATCAAAAGCTTGGGACTAAAATGGTGATCTGCATTTTTGTCAATTTAATTATTGACATAGCTTTGTTCTGTTTAATGTTCTCAAACTATATAGTACTTTTAATACCCCAATTCATGTTAAGTTCAAAAGAATGCAATATCAAAATTGCTGACTTGGGGAATGGACTCTACAAGGTGTCTGAAGCATTCCAAAGGGATTCTGGCCCATGTTTACTCCAATAATGTGTCAGGTTGGCTGGATGTCCTTTGGGTGGTTGACAATTCTTGATACACACTGGAAACTGTTGAGTGTGGAAAAACCCAGTAGCGTTGCAGTTCTTGACACAAACTGGTGCGCCTGACACCTACTATCATACCCTGTTCGAAGGATATTTTGTCTTGCCCATTCACCTTCTGAATGGCACACATACAATCCATGTCTCAATTGTCTCAAGGTTTAAAAATCCTTCTTTAACCTGTCTCCTCCCCTTCATCTACACTGATTTTAAAGTGACAAGGGACATCAATAAGGGGTCATAGCTTTCATCCAGATTCACCTGGTCAGTCTATGTCATGGAAAGAGCCTGTGTCCTTAATGTTTTGTACACTCAGTGTAGGTCCAAGCTCTCATAATGAGAGAAGAAGATATTCTGATCATTTTACTAGTGACTGTCACCGTGCTACTGGCAACAATTGAATTCCGTTTTTAGCCGCTGTTTACTGACACCTGTCATAAGAATTAAGTGTGTTCGTAAATTGATCAATTATTCTGCACTCGGGTGCACTGTTGAACAAGAGTGTTCTGCCATTGGATTGTTTTGCCAGTGTGAATGGAGAACCTCTCCCTTAGTTACAGGTTTATAACAATTAACTACAGTTTCTGTATCAACCCTACCTTGCAATATTTCATATCAGAAGACTATATAATAACCAGTATGAAACCCGACCCAAAACATATATCACCCTTACTGTAGCAATTATTAACACAACACAGGTAGACGAGCAAGTTAATGTAAAGTTTTATCAACCTTCTTGCCTCTAACTAGCATCCACATGGAGGTAACTAACCACTGGTACAACTGCAAAGGTATTTGACCTCTGTGAGGCCTTTGCTGACCTCTCCTTTGAACGCAATTTTTGCGTGGGCTTCTGTTGCCATGGTAACCCATTTGACCTCTGACCTCTGTCTGTCCTGTAGATGAGAAGGCCATGGTTAAGATGCGGGACCTGCAGTTGAAACTGGAGGACTTTGACAAGGTCAAGATGATCGGCAGAGGAGCCTATGGAGAGGTGCAACTGGTGAGAAACTCCCTCCGTGTGTTTGTGGCACAAAGATACAATGATATGCAAACAGATTAAGAACATTTACATTCCTCACTGCCTGTGTGAGCTCTTGCGTTCGTGTCTCCCCCTTCCAGGTGCCTGCCTGTCTGTTCGTCTTTGTGTATTTTTCAGGTTCTGTGTACCTTGTAATGAAGGCATGTTTAGACAGGTCGTGTGTGTGTGTGTGTGTGTTGGAAAGATGAATTTTGTGTCTGAAGTCTTGTGTGAAGAGCTGGGCTGGTCGATCCGTGTGTACATGTTGTTCTGTGGGTGTGTGTTATAATGTTGTTTTTTTGTGTGTTCATGTTGTTTGCAGAACGTTATGTTATCAAGGGTCTTCAATGGCATTATCTGCAACTTTGTGTCACAGTCAAAGTGACATTGTATCTCTACTGGTGACTGTTATGTTATGAATGTGTGTTTACACTGCTTTCTTTTGGCGGTTTCCCTCGTAAAAGACATCTTGAATCTCAGTAGCGTCTACTACTTGTATAAATAAAGTGTGTGTGTGGCCGTGTGTGTGTGTGTAATCGTATACCTCGTCATCTTAATCTCTTAATTTTAAAGACTCAATCATGGACACTCTTACTGACAGTTGTGGCTGCTTTGCGTGATGTATTGTTGTCTCTACCTTCTTGCCCTTTGTGCTGTTGTCTCTGCCCAATAATGTTTGAACCATGTTTTGTGCTGCTGCCATGTTGTCATGTTGTGTTGCTGCCTTGCTATGTTGTTGTCTTATGTCTCTATGTAGTGTTGTCTCGTCATGATGTGTGTTTTGTCCTTTTAATCCCAGCCCCGGTCCCCGCAGGAGGCCTTTTGCCTTTTGGTAGGCCGGCATTGTAAATAAGAATTTGTTCTTAACTGACTTGCGTAGTTAAATAAAGGTGAAATAAAAAATTACAAAATAAAATGTACCTCCCCTCCTCCAGGTCCGTCACAAGGCGTCTCAGAAGGTGTACGCCATGAAACAGCTGAGCAAGTTTGAGATGATCAAACGCTCTGACTCCGCCTTCTTCTGGGAGGAGAGAGACATCATGGCCTTCTCCAACAGTCCCTGGGTCGTCCAGGTGAGGGAGAGAGACGTACACTCATACACGTACAGTACACACACCTCTCACATACTCCAAATGTCAGTCAAGCTGTTATTGTTGTGATATGTGTGTTTTCCAGCTGTGCTGTGCTTTCCAAGACGACCTCCACCTGTACATGGTGATGGAGTATATGCCTGGTGGAGATCTGGTCACCCTGACCATGAACTACGACATGCCAGAGAAGTGGGTCCGTTTCTACACTGCCGAGGTGGTGCTGGCTCTAGATGCAATCCACTATATGGGTTTCATCCACCGCGATGTGAAACCGGACAACATACTACTGGACCAAAATGGCCACCTCAAGCTGGCTGACTTTGGCACCTGCATGAAGATGGACTCTGTGAGTTTGCAGGGGAGTTGGAGAATTGGCTGAGGGTCTAGGGCAGTGCTACCTGGTCCTGGGGAGCCAAAGGTGTTTGCATTTAGTTTTTTTCACTAACACAGCTGATTCAAGAATCAACTCGTCATCAAGCCTTCACTTGAATCAGGTGTGTTAGTTCTAAGGCAAAAAACCTAAATGTGCACCCCTTCTGGTCCCCAGGAGCAGGACTGGGACTGGGGGTTTTCTGAGTGAGACTCCATCCTAACCCGAAATGGTCTTATGGTAATTCTGTCTGAAACACCAAACTCAAGCCCTAGACCTTACTTTTTTTCCTGCTTTCTTCTGTAACTTAATTCTAACATGAGCTAATTTTAGACTATTTCCAAGGCGATGAACTGTCTACTGCTAAAATCTGGGTTTGGGGGAATTTCACTGCTCCAGTGCGCCACCATGTGGGCAGATTTTGAATTGTTTAGTGTCAATTTCCACATAGAAAGTCCATCAGGTTAATTTGCTGAATCGTGATTTACAGGACAGGTAAGCTGTGCCAAAAAGCTCTTTGACAAATTTAATGGGCCAGTTTCCCAGACACATCCTGACCAACCTGCCCTCTAAATACACCTCTGCTGTCTTCAACCAGGATCTCAGCGATCAATTCCTCATTGCCTGCGTGCGTACTGGGTCTGCGATCAAACGACCACCCCTCATCACTATCAAACGCTCCCTAAAACACTTCAGAGACTAGGCCTTTCTAGTCGACCTGGCCCGGGTATCCTGGAAGGATATTGACCTCATCCCGTCAGTAGAGGATGCCTGGTAGCTCTTGCTCTTCAAAAGTGCTTTCCTCCCCATCTTAAATAAGCATGCCCCATTCAAAAAATGTAGAACTAAGAACAGATATAGCCCTTGGTTCACCCCAGACTTGACTGCCCTTGACCAGCACAAAAACATCCTGTCGTGTTCTGCATTAGCATCGAATAGCCCCCGCGATATACAACTTTTCAGGGAAGTCAGGAACCAATATACTCAGTCAGTTAGGAAAGCTAAGGCTAGCTTTTTCAAACAGAAATTTGCTTCCTGTAGCACTAATTCCAAAAGGTTTTGGGACACTGTAAAGTCCATGGAGAATTAGAGCACCTCCTCCCAGCTGCCCACTGCACTAAGGATAGGAAACACTGTCACCACTGATAAATCTACAATAATCGATAATTTCAATAAGCATTTTTCCATGGCTGGCCATGCTTTCCACCTGGCTACCCCCCCCCCCCCCCCTGCTTTTCCTTCACCCAAATCTAGACAGCTGATGTTCTGAAAGAGCTGCAAAATCTGGATCCTACAAATCAGATGGGCCAGACAATCTGGACCTATAAAAATTATCCGCAGAAATTGTTTCAACCCCTATTACTAGCCTATTCAACCTCTCTTTCGTGTCGTCCAAGATCCCCAAAGATTGGAAAGCTGCTGCGGTCATCTTCTCTTCAAAGGGGGAGACACTCTAGACCCAAACTGCTACAGACCTATATCTATCCTACCCTGCCTTTCTAAAATCTTCGAAAGCCAAGTTAATAAACAGATCACCAACCATTTCGAATCCCACCTTACCTTCTCCACTATGTAATCTGGTTTCCGAGCTGGTCATGGCTGAACCTTAGCCACGCTCAAGGTCCTAAACGATATCATAACCGCCATTGATAAAAAACAAGTACTGTGCAGCCGTCTTCATCGACCTGGCCAAGGCTTTCGACTCTGTCAATCACCACATTCTTATCGGCAGACTCAATAGCCTTGGTTTCTCAAATGACTGCCTCGCCTGGTTAACCAACTACTTCTCAGATAGAGTTCAATGTGTCAAATCGGAGGGCCTGTTGTCCGGACCTCTGGCAGTCTCTATGGGGGTGCCACAGGGTTCAATTCTCGGGCCGACTCTTTTCTCTGTATATATCAATGATGTCGCTCTAGCTGCTGGTGATTCTCTGATCCACCTCTACGCAGACGACACCATTCTGTATACATCTGGCCCTTCTTTGGACACTGTGTTAACAAACCTCCAAACGAGCTTCAACGCCATACAACACTCCTTCCGTGGCCTCCAACTGCTTTTAAATGCTAGTAAAACTAAATGCATGCTTTCAACCGATTGCTGCCCGCAACCTCCCTCGCCGACTAGCATTACTACTCTGGACGGTTCTGACTTAGAATATGTGGACAACTACAAATACCTAGGTGTCTGGTTAGACTGTAAACTCTCCTTCCAGACTCACATTAAGCATCTCCAATCCAAAATTAAATCTAGAATCGGCTTCCTATTTCGCAACAAAGCCTCCTTCACTCATGCCCCCAAACATACCCTCGTAAAACTGACTATCCTACCGATCCTTGACTTCGGCGATGTCATTTACAAAATAGCCCCCAACACTTTACTCAGCAAATTGGATGCAGTCTATCACAGTGCCATCCGTTTTGTCACCAAAGCCCATATACTACCCACCACTGCGACCTGTATGCTCTCGTTGGCTGACCCTCACTACATATCTGTCGCCAAACCCACTGGCTCCAGGTCATCTAAGTATTTGCTAGGTAAAGACACGCCTTATCTCAGCTCACTGGTCACCATAGCAACACCCACACGCTCCAGCAGGTATATCTCACTGGTCATCCCCAAAGCCAACACTTCCTATG
The DNA here is from genome assembly GCF_045679555.1 of Salvelinus alpinus. Lineage (NCBI taxonomy): Eukaryota > Metazoa > Chordata > Actinopteri > Salmoniformes > Salmonidae > Salvelinus > Salvelinus alpinus. Next base: position 17,550,079 of record NC_092112.1, read on the forward strand.
GCCGCCTTTCCTTCCAGTTCTCTGCTGCCAATGACTGGAACGAATTGAAAACATCTCTGAAGCTGGAGTCTTTTATCTCCCTCTCTAACTTTAAGCATCAGCTGTCTGAGCAGCTTACCGATCACTGTACCTGTACATAGCCAATCTGTAAATAGCACACCTGACTACCTCATCCCCATATTATTACTTACCCTCTTGCTCTTTTGTACCCCAGTATCTCTACTTGCACATCATCATCTGCACATCTGTCACTCCAGTATTAATGCTAAATTGTAATTATTTTCACCTCTAGGGCCTATTTATTGCCTACCTCCCTACTCTTCTACATTTGCTCACACTGTACATTGTCTATTTTTCTTTTCTTTTGTGTTATTGATTGTACGTTTGTTTATGTCTAACTTTGTTGTTTTTGTCGCACTGCTTTGCTTTATCTTGGCCAGGTTGTAGTTGTAAATGAGAACTTGTTCTCAACTGGCCTACCTGGTTAAATAAAAATAAAACACAGATTAGGCTTAGTCCTGGACTAAAAATCATGTAGAGTCACCATTAAAAGTGCTTCTTACTCAAGGACTAGGCTTAATCTGTGTCTGGCACACTGGCCCAATATGTTTCACTGTTTAGGTTACCTGCTTTAACGATGTCTCTGTCTGCCTGTCTCCCCGCCTGCCTCTCCGTCTGTCCTTCTCTCTCATTCCAGACAGGCATGGTCCACTGTGAAACAGCGGTGGGGACTCCGGACTACATCTCTCCTGAGGTGCTCAAGTCCCAGGGGGGGGACGGCTACTACGGCCGCGAGTGTGACTGGTGGTCCGTGGGGGTGTTCATCTTTGAGATGCTGGTCGGTGAGTGAGTTTGTCTGGACCTGAATCAGAACGGTGTTCAGGATGTCAATTGGACCGTTGACCTGCTAATGTTAATTCTTTTAGTTTTGTCATTTGGATTGGCGCTAAGCTACTAAAGATGGTTTGATTAACCCCGCTCGGGTGATATGCCTGAGACCTCAAGACTTGTGTTAGCTCCCTGAGCTAATGTCTTGGATTTAGCTCAGCGGGCTAACAGTCTTGTGGCATGCCGTACACCTAGGTTTAAACACAGTGGTCACACTACTAGGCTATTCGTGTTTATTGAAGCTAGTTTAACCTCCCCTGTAAAGCCTAACAAAAGCTCCAAAACATATTTTAAATTTCACCTCTCTTTTTAGGCGACACCCCATTTTATGCCGAGTCACTAGTAGGAACATATGGGAAGATCATGGATCACAAGAATAACCTCAACTTCCCTGATGATGTGCAGATGTCCAATGATGCCAAGGACCTCATCTGTGCCTTCCTGTCTGACAGGTACAGTATGTTTGACCTACGTAACAAAGCCCCCATGACCTGTCTGACCTCTCGGATCCTTCAAAGTGTGATCTCTTTTTTTCACACTTTCCTGTGGAGGCTGTTACTGCCTTTTTAAATGAGACGAGCGTGAGGAGGGAGAGGAGAGGTATGTGGGAGAAAAGCTGTCCCACTCTAAACGAAAGTGGCTTAACAAAACCTTCATAATCCCTTAATAAGACCTATATGCTTCAGCACTCTTTAGCTTGAGCTAATGTCATGCTACGCCACGTAAAGGGAGGCAAACTGGTCATGCCACATTTTGCAGAGCACCAGACATAAGGTTATGTAGCCTAGTAGGACTTGTTTTACTGTGGATATAGATACTTTTGTACCCATTTCCTCCAGCATCTTCACAAGGTCCTTTGCTGTTGTTCTGGGATTGATTTGCACTTTTCACACCAAAGTGCGTTCATCTCTAGGAGACAGAACGTGTCTCCTAAGGGTGGTATGACGGCTGCGTGGTCCCATGGTGTTTATTTATACTTGCGTACTATTGTTTGTACAGATGAACGTGGTACCTTCAGGCGTTCTAAAATTACTCCCAATGATGAACGAGACTTGTGGAGGTCAACCATTTTTTTCTGAGGTCTTGGCTGATTTCTTTTGATTTTCCCATGATGTCAAGCAAAGAGGCACTGAGTTTGAAGGTAGGCCTTGAAATACATCCACAGCTACACCTCCAATTGACTCAAATGATGTCAATTAGCCTATCAGAAGCTTCTAAAGCCATGACATCATTTTCTGGAATTTTCCAAGCTGTTTAAAGGCACAGTCAACTTAGTGTATGTAAACTTCTGACCCACTGGAATTGTGATACAGTGAAATAATCCGTCTGTTAACCAATTGTTGGAAAAATTACTTGAGTTATGCACAAAGTAGATGTCCTAACCGACTTGCCAAAACTAGTTTGTTAACAAGAAATGTGTGGAGTGGTTGAAAAACGAGTTTTAATGACTCCAACGTAAGTGTATGTAAACTTCTGACTTCAACTGTATTATGAATTTGCTTAAATGATTTGTGAAGTATCAATGTAGTGCTTATGAACACTATAAATATTGTTATTAAGCCTTGAACAACAAACAAAGTTGTTCTTAGTTTAAACTGGGACCAGAAAAGATGGGAATGACACCTGGGTGAGCGATTCTTTGTTAATGGCTGTTAGATACTTAGGATCATAGTAGTAGTAGTTGATGGGAGTAGAGGTTAATGAGAGGCTGGGACATTAGAGGTATAGTAGACGTCAAACTCTAACCCTTTCTGCTGCCGCACCATGCCTGTCTTATATTCCCCTTCCCCTCTGTTTATTTTCTCTGTCACTCTGCAGTTTCTCTCTCACACCACACACACACACACACACACTCAGATACACACAGAGATGCACACACACCCATACACATTCACCCTACACAAACTAAGGTTATTATAGTAAACTAAATCTGAAACTAAAATAAAAACTACTTAGTAAACTGAAATAAAACTATACTGAAACTATTATCTTTGACTGCAAAACCAAGTAAAATAAAAACCAATTATTTTTTGTTTTTTTCTTCTAAAAATCAATTGGGGTTTTGAAGTTTTTTTCCGAATGGGTTTTTAAGCTTCTGACTGTTGGGTAAATGCTGCCAGTAGATGGCGACATTTCAAATAGGCTTAGCTTGTGCATCAGTATCACTAACTATCAGTAACTAACAGGGTGAGCACGGACTGGACTGGGCCATGGTAGAACAGCTTGTAAAGTTGCTGGAGCCGTTCGCAATCCACACCGACCATCTTCAAACTGACAGCCAGTCACTGTCTGATGTGGTGCCATGCCTTCTCAACCTTGAGGCACACGTTCAGTCAACTACTGTTGCCTAACAGTTGTCACAGGTCCTCCTGAAGTCACTGTGTGAGCGCTTCGCATGCATACTGAATCCTCTGGCAGCCAACTTCAATCCAACCCCTGCAGAAGCTTGCCTGATGACCCAAGTGGGTCTCTGGCACTTTGTTCAACAGAGATGGAGCCACTGATGAGGGAAGCAGAGTCTTGTACTTCAGCAAATCAGAGTACAGCTGTGGAGCAGCAGGATCCCTGAAAGATGCCAGCATATTGAAACCATCTTGACCACATTTCATCAGAAATATAGCTTCCTTGCATTGACCATTGTGTCTGAGGTCACTGTCTGCTGTGAAGGTGGGCATGTTTACAGTCACCTCTCTAGTTCTGGCAGGCAAGGATGGCTGTTTATCCAAAGCTGTGCCCTGTGGCACTGGATCTGGTTTCTGCCCCTGCATCCCAAGCGTTCGTGGAGAGAATATTCAGCCCGTCATCAGGCTTGAGAAACCGAACGACCACCTCCCCTGGAACGCAGTGTCTTCTTGAAGATACACCAGACAATCTTGTTAGGTTGAACAGAAACACACACGCTGGCTGGCTGGCTGTGAATGGATAGATTTCTGAAGAAGTGTTGTATTGTGTTTTTACTGTTGTTGATGTTTTTATTAACCCAATTTGAAGAGGGTAGTCAGTGATGCATGTTTAATATTACATAAACATAACCCGTCACATGTGCTAGGACTTCATTTGTTGTTTTTTTCCACTCTGTCAGATAAAGGTACTTGGTTCTTACATCTACTACCAACGGAAATAAAAAAGCATTGGATTGATGTAAACATGGTTAAGAGTTTCCTTGCACCTTATTTCTTCCACCAGTCTAGGCACTTATCCTTTAAATCCAAGTCGCATTGGGATTGTTTTATCATTTAAACCTAACCAAACCTACATTCTGGCCATGGAGTTGTACAGAGTCCTCTAGTGGCCTAAAGACTGTGTTAGCATGGGCAGCGCCATTGAGGCCCTTTGCCATTTTGATTTAGTCAACTGGGCGGAACTTCCAACTTCATTGGCTGATGCCTCCTGATGAACTGGTTGTAGTCATGGCAGCTGGGTCATCGGGAGGGATCAGCCAATTAGTGTATTTTCTTGACAGATAGTTATTTCCAAGATGGAGATGGCCTTAATGGCACTGCATGTACTCTCACAGACGCCATCATGACAGATATAGAGATGTTATGTCTATCCAAGTCTATGGTCCTGGCCCATCACCTTATGTATTACTGCCCCCCAGTGGCAAGAAGTGGCATCACAAAAACAAACTATAGGCCTACAACACATATAGGCCTACAACACTGAAAATAAATAATATAAAAATGAAATGGAAATGTTTTCAAACAAACTAAATAAAAAATGGTAAATCAAGTCTGAAATCTAACTGAAACAACTGAATTAAAAAAAATCTATAAATGAATAGAAATAAAAATGAATATTATAGCCCAACTGTATTAACGTTGCTACACACTGATACTTATTCCTCCTGTCACGCTAACTCCTTAGCTCCACCATACGTTATTAACGTTGCTACACACTGATACTTATTCCCCCTGTCACGCTAACTCCTCAGCTCCACCATACGTTATTAACGTTGCTACACACTGATACTTATTCCCCCTGTCACGCTAACTCCTCAGCTCCACCATACGTTATTAACGTTGCTACACACTGATACTTATTCCCCCTGTCACGCTAACTCCTCAGCTCCACCATACGTTATTAACGTTGCTACACACTGATACTTATTCCCCCTGTCACGCTAACTCCTCAGCTCCACCATACGTTATTAACGTTGCTACACACTGATACTTATTCCCCCTGTCACGCTAACTCCTCAGCTCCACCATACGTTATTAACGTTGCTACACACTGATACTTATTCCCCCTGTCACGCTAACTCCTCAGCTCCACCATACGTTATTAACGTTGCTACACACTGATACTTATTCCCCCTGTCACGCTAACTCCTCAGCTCCACCATACGTTATTAACGTTGCTACACACTGATACTTATTCCCCCTGTCACGCTAACTCCTCAGCTCCACCATACGTTTTGCCATCAGTGTCGTCTCAATGTGACGTTACTTTTACTTAACTACATTCCTAAAGAAAATAATGTAATTTTTACTCCGTACATGTTCCCCGACACCCAAAAGTACTCGTTACATTTTGAATGCTTAGCAGGACAAGAAAGCCCCTGGCTATCCATACATTAAAAAAACAATTGTGCGCTCTGATTTGCTTAATATAAGCAATGATTTATACTTTTAATACTTAAGTATATTTTAATACTTTTAGACTTACTCAAGTAGTATTTTACCGGGTGACATTCACTTTACTTGAGTCGTTTTCTATTTAGGTATCTCTACTTTTACTACAGTATGACATTTGGGTACTTTTCCCCTACTGTACTGTACCATTTTCATCCATTATGTGTAAGTACAATAGCTTTGTGTTCATTAAGTTGTTGCTGATGGTTGTACTAAATTATCCTATAATTACACAAGTTGCTTTTGTTTACATTGTGAACCTAGCTAGTCAATGTAGCTAGCAAGCTAGCTAGTACTTGTAGCTTCTTGACTTCTTGACTGTGGTGTATAAGTGAGGCCATATGCAACCAAAAGGAATCATTTCCTCAACAGCTGATCACTGATGGCAATGCCGGACGCCCGATGGCTATAGTGTAGCAGGGCCGTTACACACTGTGGTTCACTGACTCACTCACCAGCTCACTCCATCAGTCAGTAAGGACCAGTCCCATCAACTCTCTCTACTCATTAGCTCAGTCAGTCAGTCAGTAAAGACCAGTCCCATCAACTCTCTCTACTCATCAGCTCAGTCAGTCAGTAAAGACCAGTCCCACCAACTCTCTCTACTCACCAGCTCAGTCAGTCAACTCTCTCTCTCTTAATCCTGTCCCTCCCCATCTCTCTTTTTCCCCCATTTCTGTTTTTCTCTCTATTTAGCATTCGGCCCTCTTGTTGTTTTGGTATGCTCGCTCTCTCTCTCCTCTCTTTCCCTTCTCTCCATATTTCTCTTTCTGTATTACCCTATATCTCTTTCATGCTCACTCTCTCGCCTCAGTATTCTGAGCTTCGGGACATGCTCTGTGTGTCTGCCATGGTCTCTCCCATCATGTTTTCTAGTGGGGCACACCCCTCCCTTGCTCTGTTCCTTTTGGCTGAGTCTGGAATGTCCCACACGTGGCAGCCCAAACTGCCGCACCCCTCCGGCCCTGCACCCTGTGGCAGAGGAGGGAGGGAGGGAGGCCAGAGGGGAAGAGGAGGGAGGGAGGAATGCCAGAGGGGAAGAGGAGGAAGGGAATTGCAGCAGTAGATATAGTAGTGTTGTTGACTAGTCTGGTCCCTACTTTGCTCCTGTGTAACTTCCTGGATCTACATTCTTTCCGTATCACTACTCTTACTGGCTGCGTGAAGACTCTTCTTCTACTGGCCGTTACTGACCACTACAGTGGTCGTGAGGCGGTCCAGCCTGGCCAATCAGTGGACTGTGGTCAGTGCCTAGTGGGCTAGTGGTCACTCCAGCTGTGTGGAGGAAAGTGGCGCTTTGCTTTGTGTTCATGTTGCGGTCAATTTGCACGTTTGAGTGAGTGACCGCTCTCTGACCACTCCGTCCCATTGGCTATGTACAGGGAGGTGCGTCTGGGGAGGAACGGCGTGGAGGAGATCAAGAGACACCCCTTCTTCACGAACGACCAGTGGACCTTCGACACTATCCGAGAGAGTAAGTGTGTGTGTGTGTGTGTGTGTGTGTGTGTGTGTTCAGTCAAACCGTGTGTATTTGTGCGTGTATTTCTTCAGTCATACTGCATGTGTGTGTGTGCCTGTCTGCCCCTCTCTGTCTCTCTGTCTCCTTCCCAATCTGTCTCTCCATCACCCAACTTGTTATTGTCATGACTTGACACTACAGTTCATTCCCATGTAGGGAGCCTGAGTCTCTACTCTATCAGCAGAGACTGAGCAGAACAGTCACCTGTCTATCATCAGCACTGCAGCACAACCCTGCATGGCCAGAGGCCGTGTGTTCACTATCACTCGTCTCAGAGTAGGAATGCTGATCTAGGATCAGCTCTTTCCTGCTGTCCATGTGATCTTATTCATTGTGATCTAAAAGTCAAAACAGATCCTGGATCAGCACTCCTACTCTTGACGTATACTGAACTTTTACTAATCGTTCATTACAGCGTACTACACTGTGCAATGCTACACAGATTCATGCTTGGTGAGGAGTATGTACTTGGGCTCCTCAATCCTTCCATCATCACTGATTTTGATATCATGTGACAAATCTATTGAAAGTACTACGGTGGGATCTCTCACACACACACACACACACACACACACACACACACACACACACACACACACACACACACACACACACACACACACACACACACACACACACACACAGAGAAACCTTGCAAGGCTGCTTGCAGTTATCCAGTACCGCCAGATCAAACAAGTCACTAAGTAAGGAAGGAAGGATGGGAATAAGGAAGGATGGGAATAAGGAAGGATGGGAATAAGGAAGGAGGTATATTAGTACATATCATGGCTTCTGTCTTTGTTTTATAATTGTATTCAGTTCTCTGACTGTTTCAGTCAGTTTCACCTGGCTCTGATTTAAACAGAGACATAACTGCTGAGCATAGCCCAGGCAGTCTGTAACACGAAACCAGAACGAGACACTACTGCACTACTGAATCCCACTGTGTGTGTGCGTCTCTCATCCTTACCCAACCAAAGGTGTGTGTGTGTGTGTGCGTCTCTCATCCTTACCCAACCAAAGGTGTGTGTGTGTGTGTGCGTCTCTCATCCTTACCCAACCAAAGGTGTGTGTGTGTGTGTGCGTCTCTCATCCTTACCCAACCAAAGGTGTGTGTGTGTGTGTGCGTCTCTCATCCTTACCCAACCAAAGGTGTGTGTGTGTGTGTGCGTCTCTCATCCTTACCCAACCAAAGGTGTGTGTGTGTGTGTGCGTCTCTCATCCTTACCCAACCAAAGGTGTGTGTGTGTGTGTGCGTCTCTCATCCTTACCCAACCAAAGGTGTGTGTGTGTGTGTGCGTCTCTCATCCTTACCCAACCAAAGGTGTGTGTGTGTGTGTGCGTCTCTCATCCTTACCCAACCAAAGGTGTGTGTGTGTGTGTGCGTCTCTCATCCTTACCCAACCAAAGGTGTGTGTGTGTGTGTGCGTCTCTCATCCTTACCCAACCAAAGGTGTGTGTGTGTGCGTCTCTCATCCTTACCCAACCAAAGGTGTGTGTGTGTGCGTCTCTCATCCTTACCCAACCAAAGGTGTGTGTGTGTGTGTGCGTCTCTCATCCTTACCCAACCAAAGGTGTGTGTGTGTGTGTGTGCGTCTCTCATCCTTACCCAACCAAAGGTGTGTGTGTGTGTGTGCGTCTCTCATCCTTACCCAACCAAAGGTGTGTGTGTGTGTGTGCGTCTCTCATCCTTACCCAACCAAAGGTGTGTGTGTGTGTGTGCGTCTCTCATCCTTACCCAACCAAAGGTGTGTGTGTGTGTGTGCGTCTCTCATCCTTACCCAACCAAAGGTGTGTGTGTGTGTGTGCGTCTCTCATCCTTACCCAACCAAAGGTGTGTGTGTGTGTGTGCGTCTCTCATCCTTACCCAACCAAAGGTGTGTGTGTGTGTGTGCGTCTCTCATCCTTACCCAACCAAAGGTGTGTGTGTGTGTGTGCGTCTCTCATCCTTACCCAACCAAAGGTGTGTGTGTGTGTGTGCGTCTCTCATCCTTACCCAACCAAAGGTGTGTGTGTGTGTGTGCGTCTCTCATCCTTACCCAACCAAAGGTGTGTGTGTGTGTGTGCGTCTCTCATCCTTACCCAACCAAAGGTGTGTGTGTGTGTGTGCGTCTCTCATCCTTACCCAACCAAAGGTGTGTGTGTGTGTGTGCGTCTCTCATCCTTACCCAACCAAAGGTGTGTGTGTGTGTGTGCGTCTCTCATCCTTACCCAACCAAAGGTGTGTGTGTGTGTGTGCGTCTCTCATCCTTACCCAACCAAAGGTGTGTGTGTGTGCGTCTCTCATCCTTACCCAACCAAAGGTGTGTGTGTGTGTGTGTGTCGTCTCTCATCCTTACCCAACCAAAGGTGTGTGTGTGTGTGTGCGTCTCTCATCCTTACCCAACCAAAGGTGTGTGTGTGTGTGTGCGTCTCTCATCCTTACCCAACCAAAGGTGTGTGTGTGTGCGTCTCTCATCCTTACCCAACCAAAGGTGTGTGTGTGTGCGTCTCTCATCCTTACCCAACCAAAGGTGTGTGTGTGTGCGTCTCTCATCCTTACCCAACCAAAGGTGTGTGTGTGTGTGTGCGTCTCTCATCCTTACCCAACCAAAGGTGTGTGTGTGTGTGTGTGCGTCTCTCATCCTTACCCAACCAAAGGTGTGTGTGTGTGCGTCTCCATCCTTACCCAACCAAAGGTGTGTGTGTGTGCGTCTCTCATCCTTACCCAACCAAAGGTGTGTGTGTGTGTGTGCGTCTCTCATCCTTACCCAACCAAAGGTGTGTGTGTGTGTGTGCGTCTCTCATCCTTACCCAACCAAAGGTGTGTGTGTGTGCGTCTCTCATCCTTACCCAACCAAAGGTGTGTGTGTGTGCGTCTCTCATCCTTACCCAACCAAAGGTGTGTGTGTGTGTGTGCGTCTCTCATCCTTACCCAACCAAAGGTGTGTGTGTGTGTGTGCGTCTCTCATCCTTACCCAACCAAAGGTGTGTGTGTGTGTGTGCGTCTCTCATCCTTACCCAACCAAAGGTGTGTGTGTGTGTGTGCGTCTCTCATCCTTACCCAACCAAAGGTGTGTGTGTGTGTGTGCGTCTCTCATCCTTACCCAACCAAAGGTGTGTGTGTGTGTGTGCGTCTCTCATCCTTACCCAACCAAAGGTGTGTGTGTGTGTGTGCGTCTCTCATCCTTACCCAACCAAAGTGTGTGTGTGTGCGTCTCTTCCTACCAACCAAGGTGTGTGTGTGTGCGTCTCTCATCCTTACCCAACCAAAGGTGTGTGTGTGTGTGTGCGTCTCTCATCCTTACCCAACCAAAGGTGTGTGTGTGTGTGTGCGTCTCTCATCCTTACCCAACCAAAGGTGTGTGTGTGTGCGTCTCTCATCCTTACCCAACCAAAGGTGTGTGTGTGTGCGTCTCTCATCCTTACCCAACCAAAGGTGTGTGTGTGTGTGTGCGTCTCTCATCCTTACCCAACCAAAGGTGTGTGTGTGTGTGTGCGTCTCTCATCCTTACCCAACCAAAGGTGTGTGTGTGTGTGTGCGTCTCTCATCCTTACCCAACCAAAGGTGTGTGTGTGTGTGTGCGTCTCTCATCCTTACCCAACCAAAGGTGTGTGTGTGTGCGTCTCTCATCCTTACCCAACCAAAGGTGTGTGTGTGTGTGTGCGTCTCTCATCCTTACCCAACCAAAGGTGTGTGTGTGTGTGTGCGTCTCTCATCCTTACCCAACCAAAGGTGTGTGTGTGTGCGTCTCTCATCCTTACCCAACCAAAGGTGTGTGTGTGTGCGTCTCTCATCCTTACCCAACCAAAGGTGTGTGTGTGTGCGTCTCTCATCCTTACCCAACCAAAGGTGTGTGTGTGTGCGTCTCTCATCCTTACCCAACCAAAGGTGTGTGTGTGTGTGTCTCTCTCATCCTTACCCAACCAAAGGTGTGTGTGTGTGTGCGTCTCTCATCCTTACCCAACCAAAGGTGTGTGTGTGTGTGCGTCTCTCATCCTTACCCAACCAAAGGTGTGTGTGTGTGTGCGTCTCTCATCCTTACCCAACCAAAGGTGTGTGTGTGTGTGTGCGTCTCTCATCCTTACCCAACCAAAGGTGTGTGTGTGTGTGCGTCTCTCATCCTTACCCAACCAAAGGTGTGTGTGTGTGTGCGTCTCTCATCCTTACCCAACCAAAGGTGTGTGTGTGTGTGTGCGTCTCTCATCCTTACCCAACCAAAGGTGTGTGTGTGTGTGCGTCTCTCATCCTTACCCAACCAAAGGTGTGTGTGTGTGTGCGTCTCTCATCCTTACCCAACCAAAGGTGTGTGTGTGTGTGTGCGTCTCTCATCCTTACCCAACCAAAGGTGTGTGTGTGACCCCACTGTTTGCGTCTCATCATAAGATCTCCATTCAACCCATTGGTGCAATGCAACTAGTCTGGGTGGCCATTTGACTAGATGATCAGGAGTCGTATGGCTTGGGGGTAGAAGCTGTTTAGAAGCCTCTTGGACCTAGACTTGGCGCTCCGGTACCGCTTGCCGTGCGGTAGCAGAGAGAACAGTCTTTGACTAGGGTGGCTGGAGTCTTTGACAATTTTTAGGGCCTTCCTCTGACACCGCCTAGTATAGAGGTCCTGGATGGCAGGAAGCTTGGCCCCAGTGATGTACTGGGCAGTACGCACTACCCTCTGTAGTGCCTTGAGGCCGAGCAGTTGCCATACCAAGCAGTGATGCAACTAGTCAGGATGCTCTCGATGGTGCAGCTGTAGAACCTTTTGAGGATCTGAGGACTCATGCCAAATCTTTTTAGTCTCCTGAGGGAGAATAGGTTTTGTCGTGCCCTCTTCACGACTGTTTTGGTGTGTTTGGACCATGTTAGTTTGTTGGTGATGTGGACGCCAAGGAACTTGAAGCTCTCAACCTGCTCCACTGCAGCCCCGTCGATGAGAATGGTGGAGTGCTCGGTCCTCTTTTTCCTGTAGTCCACAATCATCTTGTTTGTCCTTGCACCACACAGTCAGGTCTCTGACCTCCTCCCTATAGGCCGTCTCGTCGTTGTCAGTGATCAGGCTGTTGTGTCACTGTAGTGACACTGTTGTGTCATCAGCAAACGTAATGATGGTGTGTAGTCGTGCCTGGTCGTGCAGTCATGAGTGAATGGGGAGTATAGGAGGGGACTGAGCACGCAGGTTTCTTCTAGTATCAGTGTTCTTCTATTGGGTTCCCCCACGCTATAGTATCAGTGTTCTTCTATTGGGTTCCCCCACGCTATAGTATCAGTGTTCTAATGGGTTCCCCCACGCTATAGTATCAGTGTTCTGTTGGGTTCCCCCACGCTATAGTATCAGTGTTCTGTTGGGTTCCCCCACGCTTTAGTATCAGTGTTCTAATGGGTTCCCCCAATGGGTTCCCCCACGCTATAGTATCATTGTTCTATTAGGTTCCCCCACGCTATAGTATCAGTGTTCTGTTGGGTTCCCCCACGCTATAGTATCAGTGTTCTGTTTGGTTCCCCCACGCTATAGTATCAGTGTTCTATTGGGTTCCCCCACGCTATAGTATCAGTGTTCTGTTGGGTTCCCCCACGCTATAGTATCAGTGTTCTTCTATTGGGTTCCCCCACGCTATAGTATCAGTGTTCTTCTATTGGGTTCCCCCACGCTATAGTATCAGTGTTCTGTTGGGTTCCCCCACGCTATAGTATCAGTGTTCTGTTGGGTTCCCCCACGCTATAGTATCAGTGTTCTTCTATTGGGTTCCCCCACGCTATAGTATCAGTGTTCTTCTATTGGGTTCCCCCACGCTATAGTATCAGTGTTCTTCTATTGGGTTCCCCCACGCTATAGTATCAGTGTTCTGTTGGGTTCCCCCACAGCTATAGTATCAGTGTTCTTCTATTGGGTTCCCCCACGGTTATAGTATCAGTGTTCTTCTATTGGGTTCCCCCACGGCTATAGTATCAGTTTTCTTCTATTGGGTTCCCCCACGCTATAGTATCAGTGTTCTGTTGGGTTCCCCCACGGCTATAGTATCAGTGTTCTGTTAGGTTCCCCCACGGCTATAGTATCAGTGTTCTATTAGGTTCCCCCACGGCTATAGTATCAGTGTTCTGTTGGGTTCCCCCACGGCTATAGTATCAGTGTTCTGTTGGGTTCCCCCACGGCTATAGTATCAGTGTTCTTCTATTGGGTTCCCCCACGGCTATAGTATCAGTGTTCTTCTATTGGGTTCCCCCACGCTATAGTATCAGTGTTCTGTTGGGTTCCCCCACGGCTATAGTATCAGTGTTCTGTTGGGTTCCCCCACGGCTATAGTATCAGTGTTCTGTTGGGTTCCCCCACGGCTATAGTATCAGTGTTCTGTTGGGTTCCCCCACGGCTATAGTATCAGTGTTCTTCTATTGGGTTCCCCCACGCTATAGTATCAGTGTTCTTCTATTGGGTTCCCCCACGCTATAGTATCAGTGTTCTTCTATTAGGTTCCCCCACGCTATAGTATCAGTGTTCTGTTGGGTTCCCCCACGGCTATAGTATCAGTGTTCTATTAGGTTCCCCCACGGCTATAGTATCAGTGTTCTATTAGGTTCCCCCATGCTATACTATCAGTGTTCTAATGGGTTCCCCCACGCTATAGTATCAGTGTTCTAATGGGTTCCCCCACACTATAGTCAGCCCATTGTCTCCTGTTACTATAGGTGTGCACTTACACACTCCCCATCATGGATTTAAAAGCGCAGGATTTGTGTAAGCATTGGCTGGGGATAGTTTCCACCATTGCCAAATCAATGGGAGAAAGTTTGCAGGTGGATAAGGGTGGAGAATGGGAAGGCAGCCTCACTCTCTAGTCTGCTCATTAGCTAGCATGCTGAAGCCCCATTTCTGACTGTTGCCTGAAATAAAGCTGTAAAACTCTCGGATGTGGGAGACTGAGGCTGCCTCTCAAATGGCACTCTATTCCCTACATAGTGCACTATTTTTGACCAGAGCACTATGGGATTCTCTATTGGCCCTGGTCAAAGGTAGTGCCCTACATATGGAATGGAGTGACATTTGGGACACAGCCTGGGTGCTAGTAAGCACCCTGTCCTATGATGGAGCAGGGAGGGGGCAGAGGTAGCCCCCTATGGGCTTGCAGGAGTAATGAGAGGGGCGCACCAGAACCACTGCACCAGCCCCAGATCAGATTTGAGGGCGGTCGCTCCCTCCTCTCTCCACTCTCACTGTGGCCACAGCTGCCTGTCATTAGCCTACCCGCTATCAGGAGCATGCTGGGAAAGCCATGCCGCAATTGGCCTCCCGGGAGCCGGGACCGTGTCTGTCTCTCTCCAGTCTCACCGCACAGCTCTTGCTTTTCGCTTTTTCTTTTTCTTTCATTCCCTCTCTTATTGCTCGCTTTCTCATTTTTCTCTCTCTCCCATTTGTCCACCATCTATTGATCTCTCCCTACTGAGGGTTCTGTCTTGACTTGGTTCTCTTTGCCTGGAGCCAGAATGGATCCCGTTGAAGAAATAAGATCCAACATGGCCACTTAGTTTCCTAGCCAGTAGTGACATCTTTATAGGTTGTCGAGCAACTGGGCTCGCCTCAGCTTTCGCCTCCTGGCCCCTTGACACATTTCTGTCCGCCTACTGTACAGATGGAGGCCTTTAAAACAGCAGAAGGGGAGTTAGTTCTCTCTCTCCTAGAGTGTGTTTAGGTGTGTGAAAGGCAACAGTGTGTGTTGGGGCACAAAGAGGGCACTGTAGGGGGAGAGAGGAGTGGTGGGTTTGGCGTCCGCCCCACGCCAGCGTGCTTTTACCGCCTGTGCCCAGGGTGGCTCGGTGTACTACACACACACACACACACACACACACACACACACATAGACTACACACACCTAGAACATCACAGTATAGTGTAAAAAGTATCTCTTATTGAGAATCGGAGGAGCCGACGGGTATGTCTGTGTTAGTGTCTCTTGATTGAGACCAATTTTAGCACTGAGTTGATTGATTTTAGACATATTTTAACCATCTGTCTCCTTCCTCTGCCCAAACCCACACTATTTCCACCCCTTCCTGTTCTCTCGCTCGCTCTCTCACACTCTTTGCTTCTTTCTGACTGCATCTCTCTCTTTCTGACTGCATCTCTCTCTTTCTGACTGCATCTCTCTCTTTCTGACTGCATCTCTCTCTCACTCACTCTCTCTCTCACACACACTTTACTTCTTTCTGACTGCATCTCTCTCTCACTTTGCCTCTCTCCTCCCTCTCTGCCTCCTCTGCTTCTCCCACTCCCGCTCTGCATCCCTCTCTCACTCCTTCAGCCGTGGCCCCAGTAGTGCCGGAGTTGAGCAGTGACATAGACACCAGTAACTTTGACGAGATCGAGGATGAAAAAGGCGACGTGGAGACCTTTCCCACACCAAAGGCCTTTGTGGGCAACCAGCTGCCTTTCGTGGGTTTCACCTACTTCAAGGAAGACCAGTAAGGCTAATTGTTTTCTATCTATACTAAGAGGGAAGTTTGGCATCTATACAGTGTCTGTATATAGTTATATTATTGTTATATTTAGCTTTAGCAAGCTAGCCAATTATCCAGGAATAGGGTTTGGTTTACTACATTTAAATTGGAATGAATTTGTACTGTATGTTTTAAGGGAGTTTTTGTGTTAACGGTCTGCCTGTATTCACTAGGGTATTTGGTTTTTTAAGGTTCTCTGTGCTCTGCAGGAAATGTGCTTAGTCAGCTCTGCCTGTAACTAGAGAGGGAGGGTGAGGGAGAGGGATGGAGGGAGAGATTGTGTTTCATACGTGTAGAACTGTAAAACCGTTTTAAGCCAGTCGTACACTGTGCGTCTGTTCCTGCTTTACACTGCCTCCTTGTTCCAGTCACCCTGCCTCCTTGTTCCAGTCATCCACTAGGCTCATGATAAAGTCTGATCTTATGATCACGATCAGTGAATGGGGATTGTAGCCCTGGAGTCTGAAGTGGGTGGGTTCTAGGTTGGGCAGGATGTGTTATGGGGTGAGACACTGGCATGGAGGTTGGCATGATGTGGTAGGACACCTCAGGTAAAGCCAGTTTAAAGACCCATGTCCTCTCTCCTCCCTCTCCCTTGATTTTACCCTTCTCCTCTACCAGATTGCTAAGCGGTGTGAATAAAGTGATCTCTGTGGAGGACTGTGTGGATAGCTGTGAGGAAAAACAGGACGGCATCAAAGGAGAGGTAGGTTGTTGAATCGTTGCATACATACATGTGTTTGGGTTTGTTTGCTTGATTTTAAAGCACAGCTGGGAGCAGAGGGGAAGATGTGTACTCAGATGGCATAAGACTACATTTGAGCCCAAATGTAAAATTTAAATGTTCGATGCAATGTAGTAGCTCTGAAGACTAACCAGTAAAATAGAACTCGCATAGACAGACATAATTCTTAGACTGACTGAATAGAACACTCAGACATACTCAGGATGTGTTTGTAAATTGAATCTGGAGTGCCAGAGTGCCCTCTGGGCGTTCTTAAATTCAGAGCGTTGTCAGATTGTCCGTTCGTAAATTCAGAGCGTTTCATTCTCGGAGCATTCAGAGCGCACACTGGACACTCTGACTGAGGAGTAGGGTTGATCCCAGCGTTCTGACCTCACAACAGCAGTCAAACACCCAAGCTAACTGGCTAAAGTTGGCTAGCTTGCTAGCTACATCCAGACACAAATGAGAGAACGCCTCACTCTGACCATTTTACTCCCCCTAGCAGAGCTGGTTAGGCTGTTTTCATGTTATCCAGAGTGTTGATGACTGTAACTGTGCTGCTGGCAACAATTTAATTACGCTTCTTTGCTGACGTTTAGCGACACCGGCCATATTCAACAGGTGTTGAGTGTTCGTCAATTCGTCAGTTACTCTGCGCTCTGGCACACTCAGACAAATAGCCAGAGCGAATTTACGAACGCACCCTCAATTATCAGACAGACACAATAGAATTCTATCTGACAGACATACAACAACTGACAGAACTCAGCGTTGTGTGATTACCAGACAGAACTGACAGAACTTAGAGCTGTGTGATTACCAGACAGAACTGTGTGATTACCAGACAGAACTGACAGAACCCAGAGCTGTGTGATTACCAGACAGAACTGACAGAACTTAGAGCTTTGTGATTACCAGACAGAACTGACAGAACCCAGAGCTGTGTGATTACCAGACAGAACTGACGGACATGTTGATACCTGAGTGTGCATCTGGTTAGTGTTAGTGTACGTACCTGTTAACTCTCCTTCCCTGTCTTCTTCAGTCAGATCAGCTGCAGAAGAAGCTCCATTGTCTTGAGGAGCAGCTCAACCATGAGATGCAGGCCAAAGACCACCTGGAAAACAAATACAAGTAGGGCTCACCTCAGAACACACACACACACGCACACACACACACACTTACTTACTCCCACATGTTCCTCTCTCCCCAGGACTACCTCTAGTCATCTAGAGAAGCTGGTTAAAGAACTGGAGGAAGAGGTGAGACTGGGTGATGTGCAGTATGTAGAGTTGGTCAGTAATGTTTTGGCACATCACACATGAACCCTTCCCTGTCCCTGTAGATGAGCAGCAGGCAGAGAGTGGAGTCTTCTCTGAGGCAGCTGGAGAGAGAGAGGGCCCTGCTGCAGTACCAGAGTGCAGAGAACCTCCGCAAAGTGGAGCTGGAGGCGGACAGGAAACGCAGCCTGGAGAACGACCGTAAGCCCACGCTGTGTGACGCTTACAAATGGAACCATAGAAATAGAATCCATTGAACAGATCTCCCCATTCAAGGGTTAGCAGGGTTTCCCAAACTCTGTCCTCGGGACCCGACGGGGGACACGGTTTGGTTTTTTGCCCTAACGCTACACAGCTAATTCAAATGATCAAAGCTTGATGATTACTTGATTATTTTAATCAGCTGTGTAGTGCTAGTGCAAAAAACTAAGTGTGCACCCTCTGAGGTCCCACGGACATTGTTTGGGAAACCTGGGTTAGAGGTTCCAAGTCCTTTCAATGGATGCTATATCTATGTATGGAACATTATCTAATTATCTCAACATTATGTCAATGAAACAGTTGCTGAATCCCAAAATCGACCCCCGGCCCCTACTGCCCAGCAGTAGAGAGGATTGGCTAGGTGGAAGCGACATCATTCTCCACCCAGCCAATCAGAAGGCATTGTGACTCTATTTACCATAATGCTTAGATCTGTCCAATCCTCTCAGATCTATAGTGCCTAGGGTGTAAGGGCTAGGAGTTGATTTGAAATTCAGCAATTAAGCTGGGATTTTGTCCCTACACACACTCCAGTTACCTTTACAGGAAGAGTAGCGGCTGCCTCGGGGATCCATAATAAATCCTCCTGTCCATCTATTATGTCTCCTGTACACGTTCACACTCTCCTAAACACAGATACACTGATTGATCTGTCCACCTGATTGTCCTTGTCTAGTGAACAGCCTGCGGGACCAGCTGGAAGAGCTGAAGAGGAGAAACCAGAACACTCAGATGTCCAGGGACAAGAACATCCACCTGCAGAGACAGGTGAGGCAGGACAGTCCATCTCTACCTTCTCTGTCGCGCTCTCGCTCGCTCCACACCAATTCTGCACTCCTGAATTGACTAATAAAGATACAACTCCAACCACCCCACCACCACATCTCTTCCTTCTCAGCTGGATGAGGTGACAACGGTGCTGGCAGAGGAGCAGGAGGCGGCGGGGCGTCTGCGGAGGAGCCAGGTGGAGGCCCAGAAGCATGCCCAGGCCCTGGAGCTCAGCCTCAGGGAGCTGGTGGACAAGTGCACCCAGCTGGAGAACGCCAAGATGGGCCTGGAGCAGCAGCTGATGGGCCTTCAGGCAGACCTGGAGGCCGAGAGGAGGGACCGCAGTCTGGGGACAGAGACTATAGTTGACCTGCAGGGTGAGTTTGCACATGTGTAACCATTCCATTGGTTGCATATTGACATGAGTTCCAGAGGGGCAGGGTTTGCACTTTAGGAACCATTTCATTAGTTATATTGTGACAGGCAAGCTCAACCAAGCACAGCTAGGACCCAGGTCTGCCTGAGAGTACGTCACTCTTACAGAGACCCTGTGTTTTGGAAACTTTGGGACATTGGTCATTGCATCCATTCAGAGTCATTGCGTCCATTCAGTTCAGACGGGACAGTTTGGAACAGGCAAGTCATTTTGTTTGCTGTGATGTCTCATAGCTTTCCCTCTTTCAAAGTCTCCACTTGGGTGGAGTCAGGAGCAACAAGGAAAATAAACATTGACAGATGTTATTTTTACACATTACAGAAGGGAATGAGTGAAATACAGGTAGATTATGTAATGTCTCCTAGTACTCTGTGTGAAGCCTTGACTCAACCGGTGTGTGCTCTCCTTAGCTTGGTGCCCTCATAGATAGCTCTACCTATATACTAATGTGTCTCTACCTCTATACTAATGTCTCTAACTCTATACTAATGTCTCTAACTCTATACTAATGTCTCTACCTCTATACTAATGTGTCTCTACCTCTATACTAATGTGTCTCTACCTCTATACTAATGTCTCTACCTCTATACTAATGTCTCTACCTCTATACTAATGTCTCTACCTCTATACTAATGTGTCTCTACCTCTATACTAATGTGTCTCTACCTCTATACTAATGTGTCTCTACCTCTATACTAATGTGTCTCTACCTCTATACTAATGTGTCTCTACCTCTATACTAATGTGTCTCTACCTCTATACTAATGTGTCTCTACCTCTATACTAATGTGTCTCTACCTCTATACTAATGTGTCTCTACCTCTATACTAATGTGTCTCTACCTCTATACTAATGTGTATCTACCTCTATACTAATGTGTCTCTACCTCTATACTAATGTGTCTCTACCTCTATACTAATGTGTCTCTACCTCTATACTAATGTGTCTCTACCTCTATACTAATGTGTCTCTAACTCTATACTAATGTGTCTCTACCTCTATACTAATGTGTCTCTAACTCTATACTAATGTGTCTCTAACTCTATACTAATGTGTCTCTACCTCTATACTAATGTGTCTCTACCTCTATACTAATGTGTCTCTACCTCTATACTAATGTGTCTCTACCTCAATACTAGTGTGTCTCTAACTCTATACTAGTGTGTCTCTAACTCTATACTAGTGTGTCTCTACCTCTATACTAGTGTGTCTCTACCTCTATACTAGTGTGTCTCTACCTCTATACTAGTGTGTCTCTACCTCTATACTAGTGTGTCTCTACCTCTATACTAATGTGTCTCTAACTCTATACTAGTGTGTCTCTAACTCTATATTTTTCCCTTTCTATCTATTTTCCACACACTCTCATTCCCCATCTTCTTTTCTCTCTGTCAGGCCATATCCGGGGCCTGGAGGAGGAGGGGAAGCAGGTGAAGGGTTCTCTCTCTGGAACACAGGCAGAGAAGAGGCAGCTGCAGCAGAGACTCACTGACATGGAGAAGGTAAGAGGCCTGGGTGGTGTTCATTAGACACCAAATGGAAGAAAACAGACTAAAACAAGTGTTGTTTTTTAAAAATGTGCCATGATGAACACAACCCTCCACTCCACTGGTAAGACTTACTGTAGATGGCACTCAGGCTCCATGGGATTTTCCCAAGCCCAAATCGGCCTCTAGCCCCTCCCCCTTTCTTGTGGAGATCTGAGAGGATTGGATAGGTGTGAGCAACGTGATACAAATGTCCCTATCAGAGAGGGAGAAATATCTTCTATTTCTTTTATAATCTCAAATCCTCTCAGGTCTCACAGGTGCAGATGTCCCCTCTTTGTCCTGTGGATGTACACAGATTACAGCCACAAATAAACAAACACACAGCTGACCTTTGACCTCTGGTTGGGCCCATTAGGAGAAGAACAACCAGGAGATTGACCTGACGTTCAAGCTCAAGTCGTTGCAACAGAGTTTTGACATAGAGGAGGCCGAGCACAAGGCCACCAAGACACGCCTTGCTGACAAGAACCAGGTCTATAAGTCCATTGAGGAGGCCAAGTCTGAGGCCCTGAAAGGTGAGAGGGAGGAGGAAAAGGAGATGTGATTGGGGGAAAGGGGGGTACCTTCAACAGAATGCCTTCAACTGAAATGTGTCTTCCGCATTTAACCCAACCCCTCTGAATCAGAGAGGTGCTGCTTTAATCGGCATCCCACTGTCTTTCGGCGCCCGGGGAACAGTGGGTTAACTGCCTTGCTCAGGGAACGAACGACAGATTTTTACCTTGTCAGCTCGGGGATTCGATCCAGCAACCTGGGATCGATAGAAATGGAGCATATTAGAGAAAAATGTATGTGGGGAAAGAAGAGGTCAAGAAACTACTGAGTCAATAATGACAGTTTGGATAAAGGTGTTGGCCAATGGACCACATTATACAATAGTCTATTATTCTAATAGTTACGGTAGTATTGTCTCCTTGTGTTTGTCAGGGATGGAGCGGACGCTGCAGGAGGAGCGGAGCGCCAAGCTGCAGTTGGAGTCCAGACTGCTGCAGCTGGAGAAGGAACACTCCATGCTGGACTGTGACTACAAGCAGGCCCAACACAAAGTGGATGAGCTGAACACGCACAAGGACAAACTCGCCGAGGAGGTGTGTGTGTGTGTGTGTGTGTGTGTATGTATGTCTGGACAAGCCTCTGCATGTCTGTACATGCCTTGTGTGTTTGTGTGTAAGGAGTTGAATGTGTGAGAGAGTGTGTAAAGATTTGTGTTTCGTGAAGACTTCAGATTTGTGTTTCGTGAAGACTTCTCTCTGTTTCATCAGCTGCAAACATACAGGAACCAGCCAAAATAAAGGAAAAGCCAACATAGTGTCTTAATAGGGCGTTGGACCACCACGAGCCAGAACAGCTTCAATGCACCTTGGTATAGATTCTACAAGTGTCTGGAACTCTATTGGAGGGATGCTCCATTCTTCCACAAGAAATTCCACCATTTGGTGTTTCGTTGTTGGTGGTGGAAAACGCTGTCTCAGTCGCCACTCCAGAATCTCCCAGAAGTGTTAAATTGGGTTGAGATCTGGCCACTGAGACGACCACATGGTTTACATTGTTTTCATGCTCATCAAACCATTCAGTGACCACTCGTGCCCTGTGGATGGGGGCATTGGTATCCTATGGGGGTATAGCCATGGTAACCAAAATAATGGCCTGCCCAGCATTTCTATACATGACCCTAAGCATGATGGGATGTTAATTGCTTAATGAACTCAGGAACCACACCTGTGTGGAAGCACCTGCTTTCAATATTCTTTGTATCCCTCATTTACTTCTTTTGGCAGTTAGCTGTAGGTCTTGGTGCTGTCTTTACCCTGACTAACCTCACCATCTTGCTCTCTTTCGCTCTCTCCCTCTTTATCTCCCCTCCTTCCTTCCACCTCTAGGTGAAGAACCTGAGCCTGGGCATGGAGCAGGAGGAGCAGAAGCGCAGGCTGAGCAAGAACGACCTGAAGGCCCAGACCCAGCAGGTGACCGCCCTGCGCTCCTCAGAGAAGCAGCTGAAGCAGGAGCTCAACCACCTGCTAGACATGAAGCAGAGCCTGGAGAAACAGTACCAGGAGCTACGCAGGTAGAGGGGGATACACACACACACAGTGCGGCTGGCTTGGACATAAGTGTGTGAGAGAGAGGATGTGATCACCAATGGATGTTAGATATCATGTCTGTCTTTCCCATGCCCTAAGTGGTGGGAGTTGTGTGTCACTTGTTTCAGATTGACATGTGATTTGACATGGCAGTGATTGACAGCGATTTTGCCCAATCACAGGGAGAGACAGGAGGCTGAAGGACAGCTGAAGGAGTTGAAGGACCAGCTGGAGGCGGAGCAGTATTTCACGGTACTGTTGATTTCTAGACACTCCCAATGTGTGGAAAGACTGGGTCTCAAAATTCTTGCAATTTTCCCAAAATTCCCATGTTTTCCAGAAATCCTGGTTGGAATACTCCTGGGTATTTTGGGAAAGTGACCGGAATTTTGCACCCCTAAGAAAGACTATTAGCTCTTTGCTGTCTATTTGTTCTGCTTACCAGTGTAGTGTTTTGTCCCAAATGGCACGCTATCCCCTATGTAGTGCACTACTTTTGGCCAGATCCCTATGGACCCTGGTCAAAAGTAGTGCACTACATATGGAATATGGTGCCATTTGGGACGTCCCATTGTTGTTGTGTGTTGACCGTTTCCTCTGTACCAGACCCTGTACAAGACCCAGAACCGAGAGCTGAAGGAGGAGTGTGATGAGAGGAACAAGCTGTATAAGGACATTCAGCAGAGACTGGAGGAGTACCAGGAGGAGAGGTACTGGAACATTGGGTTCCAACCAGAAACTCTTCCTTGACACTAAGGTTGCAACATTCTGGTAAATTTTCCCCAAATTCCCATGTTTTCCAGTAATCTTACAACCAGGATTTCTGGAAAACATGGGAACTTTGGGGGAAAGTTAACAGACTTTTGCAACCCTACCTGACACTATGTTCACACTACTGAGCCGAGCTGTACTGCACTGGCCTGGTTACGTATCTACTGTAGGTGCTGGACCGGACCATTTTGAAAGGAAAATATCATCTTGACCCTCTGAGCACCTCTAACAAAGTGTTGGAGATTAGAGTCATGAGCACACTTAGTCTCTGTAGGACTATCGTCTGTCCCTGAAAGATGTAGCCTAACGTCAACATGCATCTCTGTAGGACTATCGTCTGTCCCTGAAAGATGTAGCCTAACGTCAACATGCATCTCTCTAGGACTATCGTCTGTCCCTGAAAGATGTAGCCTAACGTCAACATGCATCTCTCTAGGACTATCGTCTGTCTCTGAAAGATGTAGCCTAACGTCAACATGCATCTCTCTAGGACTATCGTCTGTCCCTGAAAGATGTAGCCTAACGTCAACATGCATCTCTCTAGGACTATCGTCTGTCTCTGAAAGATGTAGCCTAACGTCAACATGCATCTCTCTAGGACTATCGTCTGTCCCTGAAAGATGTAGCCTAACGTCAACATGCATCTCTGTAGGACTATCGTCTGTCCCTGAAAGATGTAGCCTAACGTCAACATGCATCTCTCTAGGACTATCGTCTGTCCCTGAAAGATGTAGCCTAACGTCAACATGCATCTCTCTAGGACTATCGTCTGTCCCTGAAAGATGTAGCCTAACGTCAACATGCGTCTCTCTAGGACTATCGTCTGTCCCTGAAAGATGTAGCCTAACGTCAACATGCATCTCTCTAGGACTATCGTCTGTCCCTGAAAGATGTAGCCTAACGTCAACATGCATCTCTCTAGGACTATCGTCTGTCCCTGAAAGATGTAGCCTAACGTCAACATGCATCTCTCTAGGACTATCGTCTGTCCCTGAAAGATGTAGCCTAACGTCAACATGCATCTCTCTAGGACTATCGTCTGTCTCTGAAAGATGTAGCCTAACGTCAACATGCATCTCTCTAGGACTATCGTCTGTCCCTGAAAGATGTAGCCTAACGTCAACATGCATCTCTGTAGGACTATCGTCTGTCTCTGAAAGATGTAGCCTAACGTCAACATGCATCTCTCTAGGACTATCGTCTGTCCCTGAAAGATGTAGCCTAACGTCAACATGCGTCTCTCTAGGACTATCGTCTGTCCCTGAAAGATGTAGCCTAACGTCAACATGCATCTCTCTAGGACTATCGTCTGTCCCTGAAAGATGTAGCCTAACGTCAACATGCATCTCTCTAGGACTATCGTCTGTCCCTGAAAGATGTAGCCTAACGTCAACATGCATCTCTCTAGGACTATCGTCTGTCTCTGAAAGATGTAGCCTAACGTCAACATGCATCTCTCTAGGACTATCGTCTGTCCCTGAAAGATGTAGCCTAACGTCAACATGCATCTCTGTAGGACTATCGTCTGTCTCTGAAAGATGTAGCCTAACGTCAACATGCATCTCTCTAGGACTATCGTCTGTCCCTGAAAGATGTAGCCTAACGTCAACATGCATCTCTCTAGGACTATCGTCTGTCCCTGAAAGATGTAGCCTAACGTCAACATGCATCTCTCTAGGACTATCGTCTGTCCCTGAAAGATGTAGCCTAACGTCAACATGCGTCTCTCTAGGACTATCGTCTGTCCCTGAAAGATGTAGCCTAACGTCAACATGCATCTCTCTAGGACTATCGTCTGTCCCTGAAAGATGTAGCCTAACGTCAACATGCATCTCTCTAGGACTATCGTCTGTCCCTGAAAGATGTAGCCTAACGTCAACATGCATCTCTCTAGGACTATCGTCTGTCTCTGAAAGATGTAGCCTAACGTCAACATGCATCTCTCTAGGACTATCGTCTGTCCCTGAAAGATGTAGCCTAACGTCAACATGCATCTCTCTAGGACTATCGTCTGTCTCTGAAAGATGTAGCCTAACGTCAACATGCATCTCTCTAGGACTATCGTCTGTCCCTGAAAGATGTAGCCTAACGTCAACATGCATCTCTCTAGGACTATCGTCTGTCCCTGAAAGATGTAGCCTAACGTCAACATGCATCTCTGTAGGACTATCGTCTGTCCCTGAAAGATGTAGCCTAACGTCAACATGCATCTCTGTAGGACTATCGTCTGTCCCTGAAAGATGTAGCCTAACGTCAACATGCATCTCTGTAGGACTATCGTCTGTCCCTGAAAGATGTAGCCTAACGTCAACATGCATCTCTCTAGGACTATCGTCTGTCTCTGAAAGATGTAGCCTAACGTCAACATGCATCTCTCTAGGACTATCGTCTGTCCCTGAAAGATGTAGCCTAACGTCAACATGCGTCTCTCTAGGACTATCGTCTGTCCCTGAAAGATGTAGCCTAACGTCAACATGCGTCTCTCTAGGACTATCGTCTGTCCCTGAAAGATGTAGCCTAACGTCAACATGCATCTCTGTAGGACTATCGTCTGTCCCTGAAAGATGTAGCCTAACGTCAACATGCATCTCTCTAGGACTATCGTCTGTCCCTGAAAGATGTAGCCTAACGTCAACATGCGTCTCTCTAGGACTATCGTCTGTCTCTGAAAGATGTAGCCTAACGTCAACATGCATCTCTGTAGGACTATCGTCTGTCCCTGAAAGATGTAGCCTAACGTCAACATGCATCTCTCTAGGACTATCGTCTGTCCCTGAAAGATGTAGCCTAACGTCAACATGCATCTCTCTAGGACTATCGTCTGTCTCTGAAAGATGTAGCCTAACGTCAACATGCATCTCTCTAGGACTATCGTCTGTCCCTGAAAGATGTAGCCTAACGTCAACATGCGTCTCTCTAGGACTATCGTCTGTCCCTGAAAGATGTAGCCTAACGTCAACATGCATCTCTGTAGGACTATCGTCTGTCCCTGAAAGATGTAGCCTAACGTCAACATGCATCTCTCTAGGACTATCGTCTGTCTCTGAAAGATGTAGCCTAACGTCAACATGCATCTCTCTAGGACTATCGTCTGTCTCTGAAAGATGTAGCCTAACGTCAACATGCATTCCACCCGTATCACTCAGTCAGATGATAGCCTGACAACACTGCAGGTAATATGATCCGCGTGTACCTAACCTCCAGTCTACAGGTGATGTGCCATCAATCACCAACACAATAAGCTTTGAGCATCTGAAAAAATGACGCAAGATTTTAGTTCTGAGTTAACCGAGATTTGACACGCACTGTAAAGTCACACAGACAGACTTTTAACACGAAGACTCCTGTAACAGCAGGCCCGTAGGACTGTGGGTAAGTGTTTCATAGAAATGGCTATGGAGCTCATTGATTGGCCTGAACATAACGTTTACTGAGTTTGAGAGATGAATGTAGGCCTTGGTCGTGTGAATGCCCTGACAAACATGACACTAATGTCATCTGTTCCTCTTTCCCCTATTGTAGTGTAAAATCACACAAACACTGATTTTCCTGGTATTACGGGATTTCCTTTCCGGCCTTCCAGTGACTGCTCTGACATACAGTACTGGACTAGATTAGGTTTCATTAACTTTATTTTCCCATGCAGTAGTGTGAGATTTTCCCCACATTCCTCATTTCCAGGGGTCTCTACTTCCCTACCCAGGGATTCCCTGGCGGCCGAAACAGTACTGGGCACAGATTTAGTCTCGTTAACATTTCCCAGGTTATAGTGTCCAATTCCCCAATGTTCCCACATTCCCTGATATTCCGGATCTTCTTTCCCTCAGGGATTCCCTGGCGGCCCAGCTGGAAGTGAGCCTGACCAAGGCGGACTCGGAGCAGCTGGCGCGCTCCATCGCCGAAGAGCAGTACTCCGACCTGGAGAAGGAGAAGATCATGAAGGAGCTGGAGGTGAAGGACATGACGGCCAGACACAGGCAGGAGCTAGGAGACAAGGAGGCTACCATCGGCTCGGTGAGAGGGGGGAGATGGAGAGGGGGGCGGAGAGAGGGAAGGAGTGTGAGGGGGAGGAGGGAGAGGAAACATGATGGCCCGACACAGGCAGGAGCTAGTAAACAACAAGGAGGGGATAGAGACAGAGGAAGAGAGACTGACAGACAGAGGGAGGAAGAGAGACTGACAGACAGAGGGAGGAAGAGAGACTGACGGACGGAGGGAGGAAGAGAGACTGACAGACGGAGGGAGGAAGAGAGACTGACGGACGGAGGGAGGAAGAGAGACTGACGGACGGAGGGAGGAAGAGAGACTGACGGACGGAGGGAGGAAGAGAGACTGACGGACGGAGGGAGGAAGAGAGACTGACGGACGGAGGGAGGAAGAGAGACTGACGGACGGAGGGAGGAAGAGAGACTGACGGACGGAGGGAGGAAGAGAGACTGACGGACGGAGGGAGGAAGAGAGACTGACGGACGGAGGGAGGAAGAGAGACTGACGGACGGAGGGAGGAAGAGAGACTGACGGACGAAGAGAGACTGACGGACGGAGGGAGGAAGAGAGACTGACGGACGAAGAGAGACTGATGGACGGAGGGAGGGAGGAAGAGAGACTGACGGAGGGAGGGAGGAAGAGAGACTGACGGACGGAGGGAGGGAGGAAGAGAGACTGACGGACGGAGGGAGGGAGGAAGAGAGACTGACGGACGGAGGGAGGGAGGAAGAGAGACTGACGGACGGAGGGAGGGAGGAAGAGAGACTGACGGACGGAGGGAGGGAGGAAGAGAGACTGACGGACGGAGGGAGGGAGGAAGAGAGACGGACGGACGGAGGGAGGAAGAGAGACGGACGGAGGGAGGGAGGGAGGAAGAGAGACTGACGGAGGGAGGAAGAGAGACTGACGGAGGGAGGAAGAGAGACTGACGGACGGAGGGAGGAAGAGAGAATGGCGGACGGAGGGAGGAAGAGAGACTGACGGACGGAGGGAGGAAGAGAGACTGACGGACGGAGGGAGAGAGAGAGACTGACGGAGGGAGGAAGAGAGACTGACGGACGGAGGGAGGAAGAGAGACTGACGGACGGAGGGAGGAAGAGAGACTGACGGAGGGAGGAAGAGAGACTGACGGACGGAGGGAGGAAGAGAGAATGGCGGACGGAGGGAGGAAGAGAGACTGACGGACGGAGGGAGGAAGAGAGAATGACGGACGAAGAGAGACTGACGGACGGAGGGAGGAAGAGAGACTGACGGACGGAGGGAGGAAGAGAGACTGACGGACGGAGGGAGGAAGAGAGACTGACGGACGGAGGGAGGAAGAGAGATTGACGGACGGAGGGAGGAAGAGAGATTGACGGACGGAGGGAGGAAGAGAGACTGACGGACGGAGGGAGGAAGAGAGACTGACGGACGGAGGGAGGAAGAGAGACTGACGGACGGAGGGAGGGAGGAAGAGAGACTGACGGACGGAGGGAGGGAGGAAGAGAGACTGACGGACAGAGGGAGGGAGGAAGAGAGACTGACGGACGGAGGGAGGAAGAGAGATTGACGGACGGAGGGAGGAAGAGAGACTGGAGGAAGAGAGACTGACGGACGGAGGGAGGGAGGAAGAGAGACTGACGGACGGAGGGACGGAGGAAGAGAGACTGACGGACGGAGGAAGAGAGACTGACGGACGGAGGAAGAGAGACTGACGGACGGAGGGAGGAAGAGAGACTGACAGACGGAGGGAGGAAGAGAGACTGACGGACGGAGGGAGGAAGAGAGATTGACGGACGGAGGGAGGAAGAGAGACTGACGGACGGAGGGAGGAAGAGAGACTGACGGACGGAGGGAGGAAGAGAGACTGACGGACGGAGGGAGGGAGGAAGAGAGACTGACGGACGGAGGGAGGGAGGAAGAGAGACTGACGGACGGAGGGAGGGAGGAAGAGATACTGACGGACGGAGGGAGGAAGAGAGATTGACGGACGGAGGGAGGAAGAGAGACTGACGGACGGAGGGAGGAAGAGAGACTGACGGACGGAGGGAGGAAGAGAGACTGACGGACGGAGGGAGGGAGGAAGAGAGACTGACGGACGGAGGGAGGGAGGAAGAGAGACTGACGGACGGAGGAAGAGAGACTGACGGACGGAGGAAGAGAGACTGACGGACGGAGGAAGAGAGACTGACGGACGGAGGGAGGAAGAGAGACTGACTGACGGACGGAGGGAGGAAGAGAGACTGACTGACAGACGGAGGGAGGAAGAGAGACTGACTGACAGACGGAGGGAGGAAGAGAGACTGACGGACGGAGGGAGGGAGGGAGGAAGAGAGACTGACGGACGGAGGGGAGAGTGAGGAAGAGAGACTGACACTGACAGACGGAGGGAGGGAGGAAGACTGACTGACGGAGGGAGGAAGAGAGACTGACGGACGGAGGGAGGAAGAGAGAATGACGGACGAAGAGAGACTGACGGACGGAGGGAGGAAGAGAGACTGACGGAGGGACGGAGGGAGGGAGGAAGAGAGACTGACGGACGGAGGGAGGGAGGAAGAGAGACTGACGGACGGAGGGAGGGAGGAAGAGAGACTGACGGACGGAGGGAGGGAGGAAGAGAGACTGACGGACGGAGGGAGGGAGGAAGAGAGACTGACGGACGGAGGGAGGGAGGAAGAGAGACGGACGGACGGAGGGAGGAAGAGAGACTGACGGACGGAGGGAGGGAGGAAGAGAGACTGACGGACGGAGGGAGGGAGGAAGAGAGACGGACGGAGGGAGGGAGGAAGAGAGACTGACGGACGGAGGGAGGGAGGAAGAGAGACTGACGGACGGAGGGAGGGAGGAAGAGAGACTGACGGACGGAGGGAGGGAGGAAGAGAGACTGACGGACGGAGGGAGGGAGGAAGAGAGACGGACGGACGGAGGGAGGGAGGAAGAGAGACGGACGGACGGAGGGAGGGAGGAAGAGAGACTGACGGACGGAGGGAGGGAGGAAGAGAGACTGACGGACGGAGGGAGGGAGGAAGAGAGACTGACGGACGGAGGGAGGGAGGAAGAGAGACTGACGGACGGAGGGAGGGAGGAAGAGAGACTGACGGACGGAGGGAGGGAGGAAGAGAGACTGACGGACGGAGGGAGGGAGGAAGAGAGACTGACGGACGGAGGGAGGGAGGAAGAGAGACTGACGGACGGAGGGAGGGAGGAAGAGAGACTGACGGACGGAGGGAGGGAGGAAGAGAGACTGACGGACGGAGGGAGGGAGGAAGAGAGACTGACGGACGGAGGGAGGGAGGAAGAGAGACTGACGGACGGAGGGAGGGAGGAAGAGAGACTGACGGACGGAGGGAGGGAGGAAGAGAGACTGACGGACGGAGGGAGGGAGGAAGAGAGACTGACTGACGGACGGAGGGAGGAAGAGAGACTGACTGACGGACGGAGGGAGGAAGAGAGACTGACGGACGGAGGGGAGAGTGAGGAAGAGAGACTGACACTGACAGACGGAGGGAGGGAGGAAGACTGACTGACGGACGGAGGGAGGAAGAGAGACTGACGGACGAAGAGAGACTGACGGACGGAGGGAGGAAGAGAGACTGACGGACGGAGGGAGGGAGGAAGAGAGACTGACGGACGGACGGAGGGAGGGAGGGAGGAAGAGAGACTGACGGACGGACGGAGGGAGGGAGGAAGAGAGACTGACAGACTGAGGGAGGAAGAGAGACTGACGGACGGAGGGAGGAAGAGAGACTGACGGCCGGAGGGAGGAAGAGAGACTGACGGCCGGAGGGAGGAAGAGAGACTGACGGACGGAGGGAGGAAGAGAGACTGACGGACGGAGGGAGGAAGAGAGACTGACGGACGGAGGGAGGAAGAGAGACTGACGGACGGAGGGAGGAAGAGAGACTGACGGACGGAGGGAGGAAGAGAGACTGACGGACGGAGGGAGGAAGAGAGACTGACGGACGGAGGGAGGGAGGGAGACTGACGGAGGGAGGGAGGGAGGGAGGGAGAGAGACTGACGGAGGGAGGGAGGGAGGGAGGGAGACTGACGGAGGGAGGGAGGGAGGGAGGAAGAGAGACTGACGGAGGGAGGGAGGAAGAGAGACTGACGGAGGGAGGGAGGGAGGGAGGAAGAGAGACTGACGGAGGGAGGGAGGGAGGGAGGAATAGAGACTGACGGAGGGAGGGAGGGAGGAAGAGAGACTGACGGAGGGAGGGAGGGAGGGAGGAAGAGAGACTGACGGAGGGAGGGAGGGAGGGAGGAAGAGAGACTGACGGAGGGAGGGAGGGAGGAAGAGAGACTGGCGGAGGGAGGGAGACAGGAAGAGAGACTGACGGAGGAAGAGAGACTGACGGAGGGAGGAAGAGAGACTGACGGAGGGAGGGAGACTGACAGACGGAGGGAGGGAGGGAGGGAGGGAGACTGACAGACGGAGGGAGGGAGGGAGGGAGGGAGACTGACAGACGGAGGGAGGGAGGGAGACTGACAGACGGAGGGAGGGAGGGAGACTGACAGACGGAGGGAGGGAGGGAGACTGACAGACGGAGGGAGGAAGAGAGACTGACGGAGGGAGGAAGAGAGACTGACGGAGGGAGGAAGAGAGACTGACGGAGGGAGGAAGAGAGACTGACGGAGGGAGGAAGAGAGACTGACAGAGAGGGGGGAAGAGAGACTGACAGAGCGGGAGGAAGAGAGACTGACAGAGCGGGAGGAAGAGAGACTGACAGAGCGGGAGGAAGAGAGACTGACAGAGCGGGAGGAAGAGAGACTGACAGAGCGGGAGGAAGAGAGACTGACAGAGCGGGAGGAAGAGAGACTGACAGAGCGGGAGGAAGAGAGACTTAGAGAGGGAGGGGGGGAAGAGAGACAGAGGGAGGGGGGGAAGAGAGACTTAGAGAGGGAGGGGGGGAGAGAGACTTAGAGAGGGAGGGGGGGAGAGAGACTTACAGAGAGGGAGGGGGGAAGAGAGACTTACAGAGAGGGAGGGGGAAGAGACTGATGAGGAAGGAAGAGAGACTGATGAGGGAGGGAGGAAGGAAGAGAGACTGAGGGAGGAAGAGAGACTGACACAGAGAGGGGGGACGAGAGACTGATGAGGGAGGAAGAGAGACTAACACAGAGAGGGGGGACGAGAGGGAGGAAGAGAGAGATACAGAGAGTGAAACTGAGACCTGAATTCAATCAATCAGTTAAGAATATTGTCAGAGAGGGTTTCTGAAGCTAGGTTTCACTAGCTAGGTTTCCATCCAATAGCCAACGGTCTTTCATGCAAATATTCAAAAATTCGCATAAAAATTTGCATTTTCCTTCCAGAAATGTTTCCATCAAATTAAAAATAACTTCCATGTACCAAATAAAAAATAGAATTTAAATCTGCTCCATCGCATTTTCAATTGTACTGATGGTTTTGTCACAAAATATTTAGCGTTATATAGCGAATGTGCCCACTCTGGTCTTGGCACGTTCGCTCTAGCTAACAGCTCACAGATACAGTGCTGGTATAGCCTACATGATGAGACTATTATAGACAGAATAGCAAGATTATTTTTATTTGTCAAACAGCAGCCAAGCATCGATCATCATGTCACCAGAATAAGACCCTGGATATTTATTGGAAAGGAGAATCAAGCTCATCACCGTGCACTTTCACCACCCTGTGAAGTTCATCACCGTGCACTTTCACCTCCCTGTGAAGTTCATCACCGTGCACTTTCACCTCCCTGTGAAGTTCATCACCGTGCACTTTCACCTCCCTGTGAAGTTCATCACCGTGCACTTTCACCTCCCTGTGAAGTTCATCACCGTGCACTTTCACCTCCCTGTGAAGTTCATTATAACTTATTTCATCTGTAGCCTAATAAACTGCATGCTTTCCTGACAACTCGTAGTGGGAGGACCAGACACCACGTCATCGCGTTAGTCCAACTTTACTTTCATATGTTGTTATATCAAAATTTGCCCATAAAGGCGTTTCCACCGCCATTTCTCGCATTACTAATTTTACAGACACAAAAAGATCCCACTTTGTCTTGTGTATTTTGATTTTGCTGACATTTGGAAAGTTTACCGGAAAATGTGCTTTTTCCATCAGGCTTGTTGTGACTTTTTTTTATCCAGCATGTACTTTACTCGCATGAAAAGACCTACACACACACACACAGTACTTGGAGTGTCTGTAACGCTGACCTGTCCTCTGCTGCCTCCTACAGCTGGAGGAGTCCAACCGTACCCTGACAGTGGACGTGGCCAACCTGGCCAATGAGAAGGAGGAGCTCAATAACCAACTGAAGGAGATGCAGCAACGTGAGTCACCCCTCCTCTCATTGTCTAGACCCCTCGCCCCTCCTCTCATTGTCTAGACCCCTCGCCCCTCCACTCATTGTCTAGACCCCTCGCCCCTCCTCTCATTGTCTAGACCCCTCGCCCCTCCTCTCATTGTCTAGACCCCTCGCCCCTCCTCTCATTGTCTAGACCCCTCGCCCCTCCTCTCATTGTCTAGACCCCTCGCCCCTCCTCTCATTGTCTAGACCCCTCGCCCCTCCTCTCATTGTCTAGACCCCTCGCCCCTCTCATTGTCTAGACCCCTCGCCCCTCCTCTCATTGTCTAGACCCCTCGCCCCTCCTCTCATTGTCTAGACCCCTCGCCCCTCATTGTCTAGACCCCTCGCCCCTCCTCTCATTGTCTAGACCCCTCGCCCCTCCTCTCATTGTCTAGACCCCTCGCCCCTCCACTCATTGTCTAGACCCCTCGCCCCTCCACTCATTGTCTAGACCCCTCGCCCCTCCACTCATTGTCTAGACCCCTCGCCCCTCCTCTCATTGTCTAGACCCCTCGCCCCTCCTCTCATTGTCTAGACCCCTCGCCCCTCCTCTCATTGTCTAGACCCCTCGCCCCTCCTCTCATTGTCTAGACCCCTCGCCCCTCCACTCATTGTCTAGACCCCTCGCCCCTCCTCTCATTGTCTAGACCCCTCGCCCCTCTCATTGTCTAGACCCCTCGCCCCTCCTCTCATTGTCTAGACCCCTCGCCCCTCCTCTCATTGTCTAGACCCCTCGCCCCTCCTCTCATTGTCTAGACCCCTCGCCCCTCCTCTCATTGTCTAGACCCCTCGCCCCTTATGCTCTGAGCCCCGGTTCACAGTGGCCAGAATGTAACAGAGATGTTATGAGAATGTTTGGTATTGGTTTGGTGATGCTGTCTGTTGTCCAAAACGTTCCAGGGATGTTGTGAGAATGTTTGGTATTGGTTTGGTCCACAGAGCTGCAGAAGGCCAGAGAGGAGGAGAGACAGATGAACTGTGTGAAGATGTCCTTCGAGAAGCAGCTGCAGACGGAGAGAACGCTCAAGATTCAGGTGACAGACTGGACGGATGAGACTGGACAGATGTGTGTCACGTGTAAACTAGCTGGCTAGTGAGCGCTAGCAGCCATCTTGCGGTGACATCACCTGCCCTGAGACCTGTAGTAGCGCCACCCTAACCCTCCTAAGACGATGGCTGTGTCTGAAGTCTGTCTTGCCTACTACTTACTGAAACTACATCTGTACATTTTAGTCATTTAGCAGACGATCTTATCCAGAGCGCGTTACAGTAGTAAGTTACATACTGTGTACTAATAGTACTACATACTATTTAGAATGTACTGTTTAGTAAAAACAGATGAGGTACGCAACAAATATCAACATACTAGGCTCATCCATACTGAGAATGCGCAAATACATTGATTCCCGCCAATAGTTCATTTGGGTACAGCGCGTCATATCTGATTATCAGATGTTCTTCCTCAATAGTGTGCAGTGAATTCTACTAGATGGAAATTAATATATGACATCCTGGCATTTAAAGCATAATCTTTTATCAAAATGTCACTTTCTATAAAATTCTATATTTTCACATACCCAAAATGCTTACTATTTAGACAGCAGGTATAGGTATTTGAACACTGCCCATGTTATTGGTAGGCTAATGGTTAGCATAAAACGCTAGCACCTGGAATACAAATGATGGTTGTGTTCATGTCCTGGGTTCAGCAGGACCGCGACAGAACTCCAATGTTACATAGTATGCATCCATCTGTTGATTTAATATATAGGGTCAGATGCCTCGTCCCGGACTAAAAGGCATACTCAATAGAGAATCTCCATGTCATGTGTTTGTTTTGTTCCAGGACTAGGCTGAATTGTGTGTCAGAGAAACCAGCCCATAACGTGTTTTTCATTGAGAATATATATTGCAGTGTGCTGTACATTCCCATAATATATTGTGGACTGTATATGTCCACCAGGCGATCAACAAGCTGGCCGAGATCATGAATCGCAGGGAGACGTTGCGTACGGGTCACAACCGCGACGACACGCTGGACGTGCGCAGGAAGGAGAAGGAGAACAGGAAGCTGCAGCTGGAGCTGAGGTCAGAGAAGGAGAAACTCAACTCCACCATCATCAAGTACCAGAAAGAGATCAACGACATGCAGGCGGTCAGTCTAAAACACAACCTTATGCTAACCATCACACAACCACAACCTTATACTAACCAAACCACAACCTTATGCTAACCATCACACAACCACAAATGTATACTAACCAAACCACAACCTTATACTAACCATAACACAACCACTAACAGGCAGTCAGTCAGTACAACCAAAACACAACCACAACCTTATACTAACCATCACACAACCACAACTTTATACTAACCAAACCACAACCTTATACTAACCATCACACAACCACAACTTTATACTCACCATCACACATCCTCTTTAACAGGCAGTCAGTCAGTCCAACCTATTGCTGAGCGATTTAACCAACGTTTCGTAATTTGACCAATGTTTTTGTTTTTGTGAGTCCAACGCAGCGTTTGTCTAGAGAGAATTCAAGTCAAGAACTTTATGGGGGACGCTGAGTTGAAGGGAGTTGTAGTTTTCATAAAGCCGAATATTCAATCTACGTGGCAATTAACTACAATGACCATAATCTGCCTATTTTTTCCGTCTCGGACAGGAGACAAATGTCCAAAATAAACCCTAAGCGTTTCTATGGGTTTAATTTGGACCTAAGCTTGTCGCCTGCCTTCCTGCCTTTGGGACAACGACTCCCTTTGTTAAGGCGGAGACATGAGCATCTAGTCATTATATACAGATCTCTGGACGGATACACTTTTACGCCTGCTACGTTAGGTTAGATACACACAAATGAGGGAGGAATGTACACAACACAACAGCGAGAGGGACAGAGACCGTTTGTGAAAGTATGTCTTATCTACTTTGGGAAAAACGAGTCAAATGATTTTGTCAGACAGCTCTGCAGCATGCTTAGGCAGGCTAGCTAAGTAGCATGGCTAAAGGCAGGTCAGTATGGAGAACACAGATAACTGGCTGGCTGCTACTGTCTGAGCAGCGATGAGATGATGACTGGAATGAAAAAGAATCAAGTTGTTAATATAGTAATATACACAACTGAACTGTTTTATTATTTCATAGTCATTTCCTATTTTTCTGTTGATGTCTACTCGGTGTTAACCTGATAGAGACAATGGAATATTTTCAATGTTTTGGAAATTGAATGTTCACTATTTGTGGCTTTGGAATTTCCATGACAAAGCTCTAAAATCATTGTCATGTCATTATTTTAAATGCATTTAATGTTAAAAAAATGTATTGAAATCGATAACCGTGATACTTTTTTAATAACGGAAACCACCTGAAAAAGCACTAATTGTTCAGCACTAGTCCAACCAAAACGCAATCACAATGTTAAACTCAGCATCACACAACCACTTGCTGCTGTGAACATTTCACTGTGAGAGCATCTCACATGTTGTTGTTATTATTACTAGGTAGTGCTGTGGGGAATGAGGCCAGTTGGCTGTAATGGCCTCCCACAATTACATCCATATGAAGACACCAGTAAATCCAACCTAACTGACATTCTTTCAGCTAAATTCAAAAGTGTGTATTTCCACCTCCAGGTGATATCGGACGAGAGCCAGGTGCACATCGAGCTGCAGATGGCCTTGGACAGTAAGGACAGTGACATCGAGCAGCTGCGCTGTCAGCTGACCTCTCTGAGCGTCACCTCCATGGACTCCACCAGTATCAGCAGTGGTAACGACCTGGACATGGACGACAGCGGTTACCCAGGTAACAACACTTTCAACACCCCTCACTTTAACAACCGAGTCAAAACACTGAGCACCCGAGTCAAAACACTGAGCACCTAGTAATTTAACACTAATTGTTCGTCAATCCTCCCCCCATCTCTGTGCTGTCTCTTTCCACAGTATTTATTCTCCTCTATCCTCCCCTATCTCTCTGTCTCAGCACAATGTCCCTCACACGTTTATTTCTTCTCTATCCTCCCCTATCTCTGTCTCAGCACAATGTCCCTCACACGTTTATTTCTTCTCTATCCTCCCCTATCTCTGTCTCAGCACAATGTCCCTCACACGTTTATTTCTTCTCTATCCTCCCCTATCTCTGTCTCAGCACAATGTCCCTCACACGTTTATTTCTTCTCTATCCTCCCCTATCTCTGTCTCAGCACAATGTCCCTCACACGTTTATTTCTTCTCTATCCTCCCCTATCTCTGTCTCAGCACAATGTCCCTCACACGTTTATTTCTTCTCTATCCTCCCCTATCTCTGTCTCAGCACAATGTCCCTCACACGTTTATTTCTTCTCTATCCTCCCCTATCTCTGTCTCAGCACAATGTCCCTCACACGTTTATTTCTTCTCTATCCTCCCCTATCTCTGTCTCAGCACAATGTCCCCACACGTTTATTTCTCCCCGTCACTCCTTTATGGCCTTTCCCACTCCTTGTTCCACTATTCCTAAACCTCTGCTTTAAGATACACCTGTTATTCCTTATTCCTGCCTGTTTTCCCTTCATCCTTTTTCTCTACCTCTCTCTGTCTCTGTTGTGGCTGCGTAGTGCACATCACTCACTCTCAGACCTCTGAGTCCATGTCCTTCCACTACCAGCGCACGCAGAAATCTGTCAGCGTTGCCACCCGGCCCTCCTTCAGAGTATCTCACCCTCTCTTTGAGGAGGAGGAGGACGATGAGGAGTATGAAGGATATGATGGGCGGTTAGAACATGGCCGCCAACCTTTGGCCCTCACCTATGAGCAGGCGCCCCCAGAGCCTGACCGCAGTGGTGCAGGTGAACCCGCATGCTGGTTCAAAGTTCAAACAGAATGCAGCTACTCGCCAAAAATACGCACCTTCTCTCTTTCTCGCCTCGGCTGTCTGTCTAACACTAGTGACAGTGGCTTTACTCGGCTGTCTGTCTAACACTACTGACAGTGGCTTTACTCGGCTGTCTGTCTAACACTACTGACAGTGGCTTTACACGGCTGTCTGTCTAACACTACTGACAGTGGCTTTACTCGGCTGTCTGTCTAACACTACTGACAGTGACTTTACTCGGCTGTCTGCCTAACACTAGTGACAGTGGCTTTACTCGGCTGTCTGTCTAACACTAGTGACAGTGGCTTTACTCGGCTGTGTGTCTAACACTACTGACAGTGGCTTTACTCGGCTGTGTGTCTAACAGTACTGACAGTGGCTTTACTCGGCTGTGTGTCTAACACTACTGACAGTGGCTTTACTCGGCTGTCTGTCTAACACTAGTGACAGTGGCTTTACTCGGCTGTCTGTCTAACACTACTGACAGTGGCTTTACTCGGCTGTCTGTCTAACACTACTGACAGTGGCTTTACTCGGCTGTCTGTCTAACACTACTGACAGTGGCTTTACTCGGCTGTTTGTCTAACACTACTGACAGTGGCTTTACTCGGCTGTCTGCCTAACACTACTGACAGTGGCTTTACACGGCTGTCTGTCCAACACTACTGACAGTGGCTTTACAGTGCTACTAATACTGCTTGGTGTTTTGCAGCTGTGTGCGGAAAGTCGCAGCCTAACATTTTGTGGCCCCTGTTAACCTTGAGTTGACTCAAACTATAGTATGAGGACTGTCCAGACTTTTTTCCTGTTGGAATGGATCCAGTGTAGGGTTCCTGAGCTGTATCTGAAATGGTCCCCTATTCCTTATATAATGCACTTCTTTGACCCATAATGAGTGCACAATATATGGGGTGTCTTTTTGAAGCAGCCCTGCTTTGTTTCAAGCACAATTGGTAGGTGATACCAAAATACAATTGCAAGGAAGTCATGTAAAAAAACAAATATATAGAGATAAATGAATTGGCTAAAGGGCATAATCTGATGCACGCAATGTGTTTGTTTTGACAACAGGGGTTTAACTTGTTGAGACAACAAAGTGTGCCGTGTGGATTGGCTCATAACCTCTGCTACTTCTCTGCAGTATGGAATATACTGGAATAGTGTATTGCTCTTATTTGCTAATGTAATTCCTTTTTCCTGTATGCAAAACAGATACCAGGCTGGAGGGCTGGCTGTCACTTCCTGCCAAGAATACCAAGAGGTTTGGATGGGATAGAAAGGTATGGTGCTCCCTCGGGCTCCGCCTATCCTTCTGCTAATGCAGTCCTGGGTACTAATAGTATTTGAAATGCTTTATCTGCGATCGATTGAGCTCCCCTGGCTCAATGGGAACAAGTGGAATAGTCCCAAAAGTGTAAACGATGCCCATTTAGCACTCCAGGCAGGCTCAATCAAACACTCTAAAGTATTCAAAAGAAAACAAATACTATTTGAACCCATGTCTACAGACGTTGATATTTCCCCAGCAATTGAGATGATAAAGTGTGACTGTTCTCTCTCTCTCTCTGACAGTATGTGGTAGTGAGCAGTAAGAAGATTCTGTTCTACAACAGTGAGATGGACCGAGAGCAGTCCAACCCCTTCATGATCCTAGACATCGAGTGAGTGAAGACATCCACATTCTTATATGGCTCTGTCTGCTCCCAAATGGCAACCTATTCCCTATATATTGAACTACTTTCAACTAGGGCCCATAGTGCACTCGTTTTAACCAGAGCCCTATGTAGCTAATAGGGTGCTATTTGAGACGAAGCCTCTGTTTTCGTCCCATGAATTCCTATGGCCTCTGCTGATAAAGACCAACTGCTTGTATTGAGATGCCTATCATAACCTTGTTCATAACCTTGTTCTTTCCTCCTTGCAGTAAGCTGTTCCACATCCGACCGGTCACTCAGACAGACGTGTACCGCGCTGACATCAAAGAAATCCCCCGGATATTCCAGGTAACATAACTCAGACACAAAGTTGAGCCAAGCTGTCCTGGACTGGTTTTACATTCCTCTATGTTTTGAGCAGTAGAAAAACTGTTAATGGTGAATTTCACTTCTCTCATCCCTCTCTTTTCTGTCTTCCCTTTCTTCCCCCTCACAGATTCTGTACGCCAACGAGGGCGAGAGCAAGCGGGAGCAAGAGTTTGCGGCGGATCCCCTGCCGCTGACAGGCGAGCGCTCGTCCTTCGTCAGGCACAAGGGTCACGAGTTCATCCCCACGTTCTACCACCTGCCGTCGAGCTGCGAGGCGTGCACGCGGCCCCTGTGGAACGTGTTCAAGCCGCCGCCCGCGCTGGAGTGCCGCCGCTGCCACACCAAGTGCCACAAGGACCACCTAGACCGGAAGGAGGAGGTCATCGCCCCCTGCAGGGGTCAGTAGAGGGCAAAGGTCACATCTTGTAGGGCCATGGTTCAAATACTGTTTGAAATCATTCAACAATAAAAAATCCGAATCATTTGCCCTATCCTGCTTTGAGCGCCAGATGGATGGCGTTTGCACTTTTGGGACTATTCCATTGGTCCCATACCGCCAGGCAAGCTCAATAAAACAATGATTTCAAATATTATTTTAACCTTGCTCTGCTAGGTTTAGAGGAGGGAAGGGTTGAATTTCATGTCACAGGAATTTTTGAAAAACAGTCTTTAGAATGTTAGTCTCTACTAGTATTGTTAACCAATGTACAGCACAGTTCATAATGGTATTTTCTACCTGAGTGTATTGACTAACCTTAACCCTCGTCCCTCCTCAGTAAACTATGACATGTCCACGGCCAAAGACCTGCTCCTATTGGCCGGCTCTCAGACAGAGCAGAAGAGATGGGTCAGCCAGCTAATCAAACGCATCCCCCGGAAACGCCCCGCCCCCATTGCAGCCTCCGCTGCCCAAGCCCCCGAGCCATCCTCTCGCTCCTCCCCACAAGGCTCCCCACAAGCCTCCCCACAAGCCTCCCCCCGCAATATCCCACAACGCTCCCCCCCCCGCAACTCCCCTAGCCTTTCCTACCGTGGAGCCATCAAGGTCCAGCCCAGCCGCCAGAAGACTCAGCTTGAAGGGAAGCCCAGGTGAGACTATGGGTGGGGTTTGACTAGGAACTGGGAATCTTTCAAATGTTGTGTAGTGAGTGTACTTGTCAGACTATTCATTCTAGGAACTTTCCACAGTAATCACATAATGGTTTATGTTGTCTTTTAGACCAGAGTTATCTTGTTTAGCTTCATGCCAGTTTATGAGCTAATAAGTAACTTATCTTATAAATGAATCTGCAATCATGGCATAATGTTCTTGCTGTTGCTTGAGTCTTTTATGGACAATACTTATTCCAAACTGTCACATAACTCTGTGCCGGTTTCCCAGACAAAGATTATGCCTAGTCCTGGACTTAAACACACTTTCAATGGAGAATGTCAACACCTATACCTTCACAAATAACCAAAGCCAAGTTGGTGTCATCAGTGTGAGGTTCATCATTCACCTTAGCAATGAATACGAAGGGTATAGAAAGCTTCAGAATGCTGGAAAACTCATTTACTCACTAGCTCAGCTAGCTCCTAACTCACTCTCTTCCACTGGCCACTTCCCTTAGTGCTGGCCCCATGCTCAGAATCATCCTCCACTGACACTTGACTCCTCACCTTTGACCCTCCATCATACTAGTGCTAATCACTCTGCTAGACTGTAAGTAGCAGACCCCAGTCAGTATTGTGTGTGACTGTCTGTCTGCTGCACTGCCTGTCATGTCATCTCTACTAACCACTACCTCTCTCAGCCGCTCATCCATGTCATCTCTACTAACCACTACCTCTCTCAGCCGCTCATCCATGTCATCTCTACTAACCACTACCTCTCTCACCCGCTCATCCATGTAATCTCTACTAACCACTACCTCTCTCAGCCGCTCATCCATGTCATCTCTACTAACCACTACCTCTCTCAGCCGCTCATCCATGTCATCTCTACTAACCACTACCTCTCTCAGCCGCTCATCCATGTCATCTCTACTAACCACTACCTCTCTCACCCGCTCATCCATGTCATCTCTACTAACCACTACCTCTCTCAGCCGCTCATCCACGTCATCTCTACTAACCACTACCTCTCTCAGCCGCTCATCCATGTCATCTCTACTAACCACTACCTCTCTCAGCCGCTCATCCATGTCATCTCTACTAACCACTACCTCTCTCAGCCGCTCATCCATGTCATCTCTACTAACCACTACCTCTCTCAGCCGCTCATCCATGTCATCTCTACTAACCACTACCTCACCCTCTGCCTCATGTCATGCATCTCAAGTAACTGTACAGGGCTGACCCCATGTCCCAGTTCTCTATCTAGGAGTGAACTGGATCGGTGTGTGTATGGGCTGGACGAGGGAGTTTGGACCATATTTCTTACACCAGTCTTTTTCAATCCATGAAAGTGTACAGTTAGGGCAGAAGGGTAGAGAATCAGGAATTGCTCACTGTAGTGTCTGACTAAAACATGGTGCCTTAATGCTGCCATGGACTGCAAAGTCCCTTCCAGGCCATGGGTTGACACCAGGGGGACTCCCTCTACCGTTTCAGATTGCTTGTTGATTTTGAAAGCCTGAAGGACTGGAGTTGGTCGTTGGAGGATGTCGATGATGATGATGATGATGATGATGATGATGATATGTTCGGCTTCTGAGGAAGTGAGGGGTAACTTCAGCAGTGGCTGCTGGGAAATGTATTTTTTGTTGGAGGCCTTGAGGCCTGATGCATGTGTGGCTCCATTGGTAAGAGCATGTCGTAGGTTCAGTTCTGGGAGGGATAACAGACTAAAAATGTTTGCACTCACTGTAATGTAAGTCGCTTTGGATACAAGTGTCTACTAAATGGCATACCGGTATTATCACTATTATGCATGTTTTGTGTGATTTCAATAGGGGCATTATACAGAATTGATTGCCAGTAATGGTTGGGTTGTGTAGAGCTTTCTGATGGCAGTCACTGAGTTGGACATTCAGTATAATATGATAATATCTGCTGAAGAACCCACCACAGTCAGTGTTCAATAACCCACCACAGTGTTCTGCCCAAGAACCCACCACAGTCAGTGTTCTGCCCAAGAACCCACCACAGTCAGTGTTCTGCCCAAGAACCCACCACAGTCAGTGTTCTGCTGAAGAACCCACCACAGGC
This sequence comes from Salvelinus alpinus, assembly GCF_045679555.1. Taxonomy (NCBI): domain Eukaryota; kingdom Metazoa; phylum Chordata; class Actinopteri; order Salmoniformes; family Salmonidae; genus Salvelinus; species Salvelinus alpinus. The sequence continues at coordinate 17,593,830 of NC_092112.1, forward strand.
AGTGTTCTGCTGAAGAACCCACCACAGTCAGTGTTCTGCTGAAGATCCCACCACAGGCAGTGTTCTGCTGAAGATCCCACCACAGGCAGTGTTCTGCTGAAGATCCCACCACAGTCAGTGTTCTGCTGAAGAACTCACCACAGTCAGTGTTCTGCTGAAGATCCCACCACAGGCAGTGTTCTGCTGAAGATCCCACCACAGGCAGTGTTCTGCTGAAGATCCCACCACAGGCAGTGTTCTGCTGAAGATCCCACCACAGGCAGTGTTCTGCTGAAGATCCCACCACAGGCAGTGTTCTGCTGAAGATCCCACCACAGGCAGTGTTAATGTGTGTTTGAGTTGTCAGAGAACTTCTCAACAAATCTTTGTTTAGTTGCATGCTGTGTGCTGCTAGTTTGGTGTTGATGGCTGGTGTTTTGTTAGCTGTTTGGGGTGTGTATGTGTGTGGTGTTGATGGCTGGTGTTCTGTTAGCTGTGTGGTGTGTGTGTGTGTGTGTGTGTGTGTTAGCTGTTTGGTGTGTGTGTGTGTGTGTGTGTGTGTTAGCTGTTTGGTGTGTGTGTGTGGTGTTGATGGCTGGTGTTCTGTTAGCTGTTTGTGTGTGTATGTGTGTGTGTGGTGTTGATGGCTGGTGTTTTGTTAGCTGTTTGGTGTGTGTGTGGTGTTGATGGCTGGTGTTTTGTTAGCTGTTTGTTGTCTGTATGTGTTTTTCACGCACTCTTATGTGAATAATCCGACTTCCTCTAGCAAAATGCCATATGAATGAATGTATTTTCTCTCTTCACAGTTTACCTCTATGATACAAAGATGTGCTGAATCCTCTCACATCATGTGGACTTTGACTGGAGCCTGAACACAGTGGAACCTATACATCTACTTTGCCTTTTCAGAGACAAAGTCAGTGTCTCAAATGGGGCCCTATTCCCTACATAGTGCACAACTTTTGACCAGGGCCCATATGGTTCTGGTCAAAAGTAGTTGCACTATATAGGGAATAAGGTGCCATTTTGGATGCAACCAAAGACTGCAAAACGCCAGATATTTTAGGAAAGAGGGTCAGGTTAACGTTGCATTCATGTAAGGACTGCAGTCGGACTTGCATATGTCTCAGTAAACCAAATGGTTTCGCCTTCTACAGTATAGCCTGGTCCTAGCCTTCTACAGTATAGCCTGGTCCTAGATCCGTTTGTGCTGTCTTGCCAACTCCATTGCTGTGCTGTTGTCATGCCAATGGCAAGACGGCACAAACAGATCTGGCACCAGGCTTCATACACTATGCATGTCACAGCAAGTTTGAACAATTCCATGATTTCATGGATCGAGAAAATGAAATACTTTGCAGGTCGCTCTAAAACTGCCTTATTTTATAAATGTCATGATGAAATACATACAGACCTAGCCATATATTTGCCTGTGTCTTTACATGCCTGGGTGATCCTCATAAGCTATATAATTAGATGGGTCTGTATTAGGTATATGTGTATATAGGAATACGTGTTCTGTCAGTGTATTATTGCCACAAAGATACAGTACCAGTCAAAATTTTGGACACCTACTTATTCAAGGGTTTTAATTTATTTTTACTATGTTCTACATTGTAGAATAATAGTGTAGACATCAAAACTATGAAATAACACATGGAATCATGTAGTAACCAAAAAAGTGTCAAAACGATTCTTTAAAGTAGCCACCCTTTGCCCATTCTCTCAACCAGTTTCACCTGGAATTCTTTTCCAACAGTCTTGAAGGAATTCCCACAATCTCAGCACTTCTGCGGTCCAACTCATCCCAAACCATCTCAATTGGGTTGAGGTCGGGTGATTGTGGAACCCAGGTTATCTGATGCAGCACTCCATCACTCTCCTTCTTGGTCAAATAGACCTTACACAACCTGGAGGTGTGTTGGGTCATTGTCCTGTTGAAAAACAAATGATAGTCCCACTAAGTGCAAACAGGATGGAATGGCATATCACTGCAGAATGCTGTGGTAGCCATGCTGGTTAAGTGTGCCTTGAATTCTAAATAAATCACTGACAGTGTCACCAGCAAAGCACCATCACACCACCTCCTCCATGCTTCATATTGGGAACCACACATGCGGAGATCGCAAAATTTGGACTTATCAGACAAAAGGACAGATTTCCACCGGTCTAATGTCCGTTGCTTGTATCGCATGGCCCAAGCAACTTTCTTCTTCTTATTGGTGTCCTTTAGTAGTGGTTTCTTTGCAGCAATTTGACCAGGAAGACCTGACTCACGCAGTCTCCTCTTAGCGGTTGATGTTGATGTGTTTGTTACTTGAACTCTGTGAAGCATTTATTTGGGCTGCAATTTCTGAGGCTGGTAACTCTGCTGCAGAGGATAAGTTCATTAGAGGTAACTCTGGGTCTTCCTTTCCTGTGGCGGTCCTCATGAGAGCCAGTTTCATCATAGCGCTTGATGGTTTTTGCACTTGAAGAAACATTAAAAGTTCTTGAAATTTTCCGGATTGACTGACCTTCATGTCTTAAAGTAATGATGGACTGTCGTTTCTCTTTGCTTATTTAAGCTGTTCTTGCCATAATATGGACTTGGTCTTTTACTAAATAGGGCTATCTTTTGTATACCATGTCACAACACAACTGATTGGCTCAAACGCATTAGGGAAAGAAATTCCACAAATTAACTTTTAACAAGGCACACCTGTTAATTGAAATGCATTCTAGGTGACTACCTCGTGAAGCTGGTTGAGAGAATGCCAAGAGTGTGCAAAGCTTTCAAGGCAAAGCGTGGCTACTTTGAAGAATCTCAAATATTAAATATATTTTAATATATTTTAATTTGTTTAACACTTTTTTGGTTACTACATGATTCCATGTGTTATTTCATAGTTTTGATTTCTTCACTATTATTCTACAATGTATGAAAAAGTTTAAATAAATGAAAACCCTTGAATGAGTAGGTGTGTCCAAACTTTTGACTGGTACCGTATGTGATAGTTTTATTTTTACGAAAACGAAATATTTCACTGCACATATTTTTCCCTGTAATGTTACAAGATAGGCTATGTATAAAAAATATTATTTTAAAGCGTGAAATCTGAGGTTAGTCTACAATTGATACTTAGATGAGTGTATTACTTCATTCAAATCATGTTACATTATCAGAGTAAAGTGTTTGTAGCCTAGTCCAAGGTCTGTTTGTGCTGTCTTGTCAACAACACCAACCAAAGGGGCAAAACGGCACAAACAGATCTGGAAACAGGCTAAAGTGTTTGTCTTTATGACCGAATAAGGTGAACCATGAAGTACAATATGGGAATATTCTTCCGCAGTCGCCCCAATGGACGCTGATCCTGGGTCAGTTTTGTATTTACCCCACTAATGGTTAAGGTTAGGATTGGGGGAGGGGAAGCTGATCCTAGATCTGTACCTAGAGGAGACTTCACCCCATCAGTTTTCAGGCTTCAGTAAACAATGCTGACCATCAGACAGAACTGGAACAATATATTTCATATTTATGTTCTATATCACTGCCTGTCTACTACATGGCTTGTTGGAAAAAATCTGAATAAATACTGTAAGACGGAGAATATTCTTTATTGTGTGTTTTACTTGTATTGCTCATCATTTTGGAAAAGTGAAGACTTTTTTTTCTTTTCTTCAAAGGGTTGCTTGAATACCATGTTCTGGGACCAAAAGACCAGTGGATAAGACCTTGTTTGTGGTTTCACAAGTCAGGGACATTTTGCAAGTGAAAATGGTAGTTTTCTTTATTGGACAGTCCAGTTAGTCCCTCCATGTGTCATTCTGTGTTCTTCTGTTTGCTGCCTGAAGAATATGACTCAGGTGACTGACAGACTCATCTCCAAAGCTCATTCCACCTTTTTGACATCTCTTCTGTAGTGGAATATCATGGCCAGCACAAATCCATTGAGTGATGACAAGACCGCGAACCGGGTGAGAACTGGAAGAATCAAAGAACCAAAGGCCACAAACTGATCACTGTGGGCTCACTTCCTAATGTTTATAACTTCTTTTGAGCTTTCAGAATGTGATCTATTGCATCGATCAGACTAAGCCATAGAGTTGGGTAAAGGACGCACTTGGCCCAAAACCCTGTTTCAGCAAAAGTATGAAATGAACTCTAGTACATCTCTATGGACTAAGATCACATGTTGATTGCCAAGTCTCTACAAGGTAGGCAGTAGATACTGACCTTGTATGTCTGCTGTTGTCATGATTGTAGTGAACATCCTCGCTGAAACACAGAGGATTTGAGTGTAAAAACACGCACAAACAAACCCTCAAAACAGTCAATGATATCTCCATTACTGTATTAAAGGGACAGTTCACCCAAATTACAAAAGGGTGAACTATCCCTTTAAGCATTCAGACCCCCACAATACAACATGACCAATGGAAGAGGCCTACTGTTCTAGTACCAAACTGGTGGTCAGATTCTCTACTCTTCAACCTGAAGTGTACACCTGTTCACTCCTCATGGATTTAAAAGCAGTGGATTGGATGTAAGTATTGGGAGTTTCCATCATTTCCTTACACCAATCCATTCTTTGTAAATACATGAAGGGGTGTGAACAAGTGCACACTTTGAATGGTAGAGGAATTGGACCACAGTCTCTCCCCCTCCCTTGGCTTGGTACTCACCCAAGCAGGTGTAGCAGGATATGCTCCAGGCGAGGGCACTGACCCCGGAGGAGTCCTTGGACTGGTACAGGCACTGGGCGGAGGCAAACTTACTGCTGGCGCTGATTAAGGTACAGAGGCTCTGAAGGGGTAGAAACAGGACAAAGAACACACATGAAGATTAATTATTATTATTTTTACCTTTATTTTACCAGGCAGGTCAATTAAGAACAAATTTGTATTTACCAACTTGTAAGTCGCTCTGGATAAGAGCGTCTGCTAAATGACTTAAATGTAATGTAAATGTACAATGACAGCCTGATTTAAGCCCCACTGGGTAAGACCGGAGGGCAGATCTGTCCTAACGCACCTGATTCAACTAAGGGCTTGATGATTGGATGATTCAAGTGTGTTGGTCTGGAACAAAAGCCTGCACACCCACTGTGGGCCCTCAGAAACAGGATTAAGGCCTATACACAAGTCACCTAACAGCTGAATGATTTCTGGAGCATCTATATGGGCCTTATAAACAGTTTATGAATCCTTCACTAAGCCTTACAAGTTGTAGTTTGTTTAAAGTGGGACCTAACATGCTATACTTACCATAGCCAGATCAATAATCCAATCTTGTAGTGTGACAAGTTTCCATCCCCCTACAAATCTAGAGTGGAACATTAAAGACTACAACAGCTGACAGTGAGCAATGTTTGTCATTTCTCAGTGATTGGTTAGGCTTGTCAAAGTCAGCCGCTTGTACTCAGTGATTGGTCAGGGTTGTCATGAGTCAGCCGCTTGTACTCAGTGATTGGTTAGGGTTGTCATGCGAGTCAGACGCTTGTACTCAGTGATTGGTTACGGTTGTCATGAGAGTCAGACGCTTGTACTCAGTGATTGGTTACGGTTGTCATGAGAGTCAGACGCTTGTACTGACTCCCTCCCCTTCAACTAAAACGCAATCGCCCTCAGCAACACACACATAGCATACACGCTCTCACATCGCTCACCCTTCTCAGTGGTCTTTAATGTATAATTGTGTCTGTGAAAGATTGTAATTGGTCAAATCTACCTGGACATCTGCATTCTGATTGGGTGGAGGATACAGTGCAATGTAGATCAAGCTGTGCTTGGCTTTCCCATTGTAATAGAGGATGAGCAGAAGCAGGACGGTGTCTAAAACAAAAATACAGTGTGCTTCAATTTACACCTCTTAGTTAAATGCAACAGACTTGTTAAAGGGGGATTTCAGTAGTTGATGTTAGATGATTCTTCACCCTGTAACTAGTCTATGGGAAGGATAAAAAGTAACCCATGGTTCAGATTTCATTAAACTGCCACTACAAACTTCTGCTAACTTTAGCCACTTCTAGCTGGCTATCAATGGTATAGTGTCAACCATGACAATTTTCTAAATATCATGGCCAAACCAACTGAATTATTTGACATTAAAGATGATTTTACCATTTTTGTAACGTTGCACAGTTGCCCGTATTACTCCCATAGAGTTTTAGCTAGCTGTGGCTAAAGTTAGCTTAAGTTTGTATTGGCTGTTAAGGATCGGACCTTTTTTTCCCCAATTTTTGACTAAAATGACATACCCAAATCTAATTGCCTGTAGCTCAGGACCTGCAGCAAGGATATGCATATTCTTGATACCATTTGAAAGGAAACACTTTGAAGTTTGTGGAAATGTGAAATGAATGTATGGATAATATAACACATTAGATCTGGTAAAAGATAATACAAAGAAAAAAACATGCTTTTTTAATTATTATTTTTTTCATCATTTTTGAAATGCAAGAGAAAGGCCACAATGTATGTTTCCAGTTTAGGCGCAGTTAGATTTTGGCAACTAGATGTCAGCAGTGTATGTGCAAAGTTTTAGACTGATCCAATGAACCATTGTATTTCTGTTCAAAATGTTGTATCAAGTCTGCCCAAATGTGCCTAATTGGTTTATTAATATATTTTCTAGTTCATAACTGTGCACTCTCCTCAAAAAATAGCATGGTATTATTTCACTGTAATAGATACTGTAAATTTGACAGTGCAGTTAGATTAACAAGAATTTAAGCTTCTGCCCATATCAGATATGTCTATGTCCTAGGAAATGTTCTTGTTACTTACAACCTCATGTTAATCACATTAGCGCACATTAGCTCAACCGTCCCGCGGGGGGGACACCGATCCTGTAGAGGTGTTTTAAGAAAAACAAACCACGGATTACAGTTTCTCCTGGTCCATATACTTTCAAGATGAAAAAACATTAACATCAAGTTGTAAAATACTGAAGTTCACCTTTGAGGATCTTCTTCTCTGTCACACACACAATGCTCTATTTTTATATATTTCACTCAGAACACACACACACACAAGGAAGAACACCCTTTCATGACTAATGCCATGATAGCACGAGTCATTGCACATGATAGCATCATCTTGTGCAACATCACCTTGGGCAATGAGTATCGGGTACTCCAGGAACGTGGAAGATGGTGCAGCATGGTGAATCTGGTAGGTGACAAACACGACATATCTGGAATGGAAGGACATGCAGGCAGACAGACGGACGGACAGAGAGCGGGAGGGAGAAACAGACAGACAGACAGACAGGACAGGGACAGACAGACAGACACAGAGGGACAGACAGACAGAGAGGCAGGCAGACAGACAGTGCATTTAGATGCCAGTACCAGCAGAGTGACCAGACACACAGGCTGCCTGTATGCCAACACACTAAATCACAAAACTGTACTGCAGGGAATTAGGATTAGGGGAGTCCGATTTCTGTAGAGCAGTATGTTGTACTGTAGTGAAGTCAGGAGGTAGTCCTGACCTGGCCTTGAACCCGGGACATTTAGACTGTCAACCCAACACCTTAGCTATACATCTGAATCCGAATCTATTGACGAGATAGCTAGGTGTTGGGTTAGGAGTCGCCCTTGCCTTTCCCCTTGCCTTTACCATGCTGCCAACTGACACCCTGGTTCCCCTCACCCCTTTCTCCCAAAGTCAGACGCTCCCCATCAGTCTGTACCCCATCCATTTCCAGTTGACATTTACCAGTGGGTCGAGTGACAGTGTAATGGGGCACCACAGCTGCAGCCGAGCTATACTGAGACCAGTACAGTATAGAATGCCTAGTTTAAACCCCTCTTCCCCTACATGTCGCTTCAAAGTTGATGAAAGCTGAGGAAGAATTCAGGGGTGATCAAAGTTATTTCAGAAGGTAGACAGGACTGTCGGTATAACATCTGGAAACGTTATCGGAAATGCATCTTTGATGGGTTATGGGCCTATATCTCATGAAGTATGCTTTAGAAGAAATACTAAATACATTGAATGTCATATGCTGTTCCTACTCAGAGGAGATGTTTCAAACCACTTGACATTAATTTAGTAGTTGATGGTGTAACCTGTTTTCCAGTTGATTAATAGCAAAACAGCCAGCATTGGTGCTTCCTAGTTATTACAAAAACATTTAAATGTACTAGAACCCCCCCCCCCCAACTAAAATAAAACCCGTTGTTTTTATGTCTCAATGTATCCGTGCAAATTAGACTATGTATGCTTAAGTTTTACATAAATGTACCAATAGGCTAGTCTGAAACACAGCTATGTGAGTACAGACGTGTGGAGATGTCCCTTAACTTACCCAGTCAACTCCAACAGCAAGCCCTTCAGGCTAAATCCCTTGGAAGACTTCGCTCTTGCTACGAGAACAATCGACGGATTTTAGACACTAAGCACAAGCAGAATGTACTATAATTTAACAAGTGTAACAAAATGTTCGGGTCGTCTACGGGTGACGTTAGCATATTGTCTTGGTATTGGGTAAAAAAGAATGATACTTGTAGTCTCCAATCACTCCCGTTAGTTGCAAGATTGACTTGACAGCGTGTAGTCAGTCTACCCTAGAGAATTGGACAGCTGGCCGAGCATTTTTCCAGTATATTACTTCAAGCAATAACCTTTTGGCCATCTCAAAGTGAGCGTTGAAGTGCGCCCCCGAATTTGTATGGCTTGGATTTCAAAGAATACGTTTTTTTCAAAGAAGCGTTATATTACATTACATGGATGACAAACTATACAGTTACAACAACAGTAGCCTATATACTGTATGTTTAGTTATAGTTGTGCTTGCTTATATGATGATCAACGAGTTTGAAAAACGTGAAAGAAATATGACACAGATGTATGTAGGCCTATTTCCCCAGAGGTTCGTGATTCACTTTTGGAACTGTTTGTTCCCGCCAAGTGCTGATCGCTCATTATTTACTCAATGATTAATGATTGTAGGGCAGGCTATCCACCTTCCTAATTCCCGTCTACAATGTTGCAACCATTCTGACTGGACGATACAAAACAGAAGGTATAATTTACAGCATCATTTTAGACGTATTATAAAACCAGGGTAAGTGAAATTTCAAAGATCTTTTTATTGATCAATATGCTCATAGTTTTGGACAGAAGCCTAAGGACATGACTTTAGCCTATACTAGTGATCTAAGCACTGAGAAATGTAACCTACTGTAGTTGAAAATATCCACATGTAATGTAATCAAATCAATTATTTGCCTGGTAATAACATTATAGGCACAGCACTTTAGTAACTGCATTTGAATTGCAAAGCAATTTTTATTTCAGAAAGGAGAATAACTAACATTTATGAGCATTTCTCTCTCTTTTCCCTTGCTCAGTGCCTTAGTGATGAAGAGCTGGTTTCTCCTTCCTCTCCTGTTTCTGGCATGTTGTTGCCATGGCACCTTCTCTTGCCCAGCCCTTTGCAAATGCTACATATCCCCAAGAAAAACAGAGGTGGTCTGTAATGAAGTCCCCCTCACCCAGTTCCCCTCCTACGGTCTTCCTAGCAACACCACCTCCCTCACCATCCAGTTCACCAACATCAGCTCCATCTCAGAACAGCACCTGAGAGCCACACCCCTTCTACAGGAGCTCTACCTGTACAACAACAACCTGAGCACCCTTCCCTCAGATCTCTTCAGGGGTGTCCCTCACCTGTTCTCGGTGGCTCTCTCGGATAACACATTGGATCAGCTTCCCGCCAATGTCTTCAGCCACGCTCCGCTGCGTGACCTGGTGCTGAAGAACAACCTGATCAGCGGTGTGGATGCTGATTGGCTCCCTGACAACAGTAACCTCACCTGGCTGGACCTGTCAGGGAACCACTTGACGGCCGTACCCACAGCCCTGTTCCAGAAACTACGCCACCTGAAGAACCTTGACCTCTCCCATAACCGCCTGGAGAAGCTCCCGCCAAATTCGTTACACCCTCTGACCAAACTGGAGAGGCTGACGCTGGAGGGGAACAAACTCAGCACCCTGGACGTGTCTACCTTCAGTAACAACCTCAACCTGACACACCTGTTTCTTCTGGAGAACCGGCTTGGACAACTGCCCCCAACCCTGTTCCATGGCCTCCCGAACCTGGTGCACCTGAGTCTGAATGATAACCTGCTGAGCCACATCCCTCCTGGTCTGCTGGACCAGCTTCACTCCATTGATGAGCAGGGGTTGGACCTCACGGTGAACCCCTGGGTATGCGATGGCAAGGTGGAGTACCTGTGGAGGTGGCTGCAGAAGAACCAGAAAAAAGTCTTCCTGGCCGATGACATCAGGTGTGCCAGCCCTGAGTCTCTGAAGCAACGGTCAGTGATGTCGCTAACTGACAGTGAGCTAGGACTCTGATCCATCAAACCTTTTTCACTCAGATTATGAATTATCACTGTAACCTATCTCAAACTGTGGTCTATTGAACTCCTATCTCAAATGAATCTAAGGTAATGTTGGTCTATTGCATGTTGTGTATTTTCATCATAATTATACACACATCCACGTAAATAAAAAAGTGACCTAAATTGGAATTTTAAATGAATTATCTTGGTGTCCTATCCTTGCTTTCTAGCACCTTACAGTCTGTCAGAGAGGGGTATAAATACCCTGCCAACTGGCCCCACGTCTTGACTGAATAATATGCCTTTAAATAATTATGTATTAAGTAAAATTGTGGTAAAAGTAGTCAGATGTTAAAGGCTAAAACACGTGCTGATATTAATCTCTGAACATAACTGAAGGAAATGCAAACAACAGGCCACCGCAGTCTCTTTGTACACGTCAAAGATTTATATTTGACCTGTAAAAAATGACAAAAATAGCTGTAATTCAACTGCTAATGTACATGGTATTTTGCCGTTGTTGTGTAGAGTGCCCATGTCATGTTTTCAACTACCCCAAAAATAGTTACAGCAAAAAAAATAAGCGTATGATGAATGACTAAGAATGGAAATTCCCCAGTTGCCCAGGTTTCTATTTCTTTGTTTACCTTATGCAATAAATCCACAAAAACAGGTTGTGGACTTTATCTAAACACACTCATTATTTACTCTGTCTGGTGCATAGCCTGACCCACACAAACACACACACACACACACATATTTCATATAAGGAGCATTGAAATAGTCGTAAGAGCAGATGAAACAAGCAAGCCAATGAGGGCAACAAAACACGAATGACAGCAGGACTTCAGGTAAGGTGAACTAAAGGACTTTGATTTAATTACTGTGTCTTAATCCTCTTGACAAACAATATTTTTTATCTGTATCTGAAAAAAACTACAACTCAAGTTATTTGTTATGTATTATTTATGGCTTATGACTTATATCGAACATTGAAAGATACCGATCATAATAGTATCATCCATTAAAAAAACTGCATGTATAATGGACTTGATGTTACAGAGCATTAAGGAATTCCTTATGATTTACGAGTCACCTATGTCTTTTGCGTTAACATACACTTCTGCAAATATTAAATCATGTATGTTTTGAGGCCGAACTATCTTTGTTTCACAGTTTTAGAAAGATGAGCACCTGGTTCCTCCTTTCTCTGTGTGCGCTGACCTGTTGTTGCGGCCGCAGAAATGGCGCCCTCTCTTGCCCAGACACGTGCACCTGCCATTTCTCTTCCAGCGACACCACGGTGGTCTGCAGTGAAGCCTCCCTCTCCCAGTTCCCCTCCGATGGTCTCCCAGGCAACACCACCTCCTTGTCCATCCAATCCACCAACCTCAGCACGATTACTGCCAACTACTTACAGGCCACGCCCCTTCTGAAAGAGCTCCAACTATATTACAACAACCTGAGCACACTTCCTTCAGATCTCCTCAGAGCTGTTCCTCACCTGCACACGTTGGATCTCACAGGGAACCACCTGCACTTCCTGCCACCATATGTCTTCAGCCACGCTCCGCTGCATAACCTGGTGCTGAAGAACAACCTGATCAGCGGTGTGGATGCTGATTGGCTCCCTGACAACAGTAACCTCACCTGGCTGGACCTGTCAGGGAACCACTTGACGGCCGTACCCACAGCCCTGTTCCAGAAACTACGCCACCTGAAGAACCTTGACCTCTCCCATAACCGCCTGGAGAAGCTCCTGGCGGGGGCCCTGAATCCTCTGAGCAGCCTCGAGAGGCTCAACCTGGAGGGGAACCAACTCAGCGCCCTGGACCCATCCGCCTTCAGGAACACCCCAAACCTGACCCACCTCTTCCTCCAGGAGAACCAACTGGAGATGCTTCCCCCGACTCTCCTCCAGGGGCTCCATCGCCTCGATTTCCTGTTTCTCAACTTCAACCGGCTTGGTCACATCTCCAACACCCTGCTGGAGCAGCTCTCCTCCCCACGGACAAGCAACCATCTTTGGGTGGCCTTCAGCCAGAACCCCTGGGTGTGTGATAAGAAGGTGGAGGACCTGTGGAGGTGGCTGCAGAAGAATCAGAAGAAAGCTTTCCTGGCCGATGACATCAGGTGTGCCAGCCCTGAGTCTCTGAAGGAACGATCAGTTATGTCACTAACTGACAGTGAGCTAGGACTCTGATTTATTTGATATTTTTCACTTAAACAATAAGACGGTGGGGAGGTGTCTCAGTATGACCCAGGGGAGTGTTCTTTCTGGAGAAGGTGAAATGTGCCAGCTCTGGTTGTTAAGGACCAGCAGTTGTGTCTCTGACAAAGAAAGAGCTAGGCCTCAAAACTGACAAATAAAACAGGCCCACTCTTCAGGTAACAACTGCAAATTATTCTTTGTTTTGATGTTTTGATTGGCTAAAAGGTCTCTCTCTGTATGTATGTATGTATGTACACACACACACACACACACACACACACACACACACACACACACACACACACACACATTTGAGACAAACACCTCTTGCATTTCAATTAAGGCTTCTGTATATTTGTGGATACCCTTAGGACGGTCTTATAAGATCCACTGGCACTAGGTGGCATCATATTCAATGTGTTTGCACGATAAACTCCCTAGTAGACTATTGAGTGACCTGTCCTGAACAGTTGTTATAATGTATAATACATGGTTGACAACAACTATGCATGAATAGAAAATGGACACCTTTGTGACAGGATGTCTTTGTGACAGCTACTTTTCTACAGGTCAATCAGCCTGGTGGATCTAGGCTCTGGTGGTGGTAATACTAATATAGCCTCATTATGTTCAGAACTTCGTGGTTTCCCCTCTCTGCAGTGTCTCACTTTGATATGCACTTTCTTCTTCTCCTGTTTTTTTAATGAGAGAGAGAGAGAGAGAGAGAGAGAGAGAGAGAGAGAGAGAGAGAGAGAGAGAGAGAGAGAGAGAGAGAGAGAGAGAGAGAGAGAGAGAGAGAGAGAGAGAGAGAGAGAGAGAGAGAGAGAGAGAGAGAGAGAGAGAGAGAGAGAGAGAGAGAGAGAGAGAGAGAGAGAGAGAGAGAGAGAGAGAGAGAGAGAGAGAGAGAGAGAGAGAGAGAGAGAGAGAGAGAGAGAGAGAGAGAGAGAGAGAGAGAGTATCTGTGAGTTTGTCCTCTGCAGATGTGGCACAGGCCTCTCTGTCCTCAGGACACCTTGATCACAGTAAGTGAGAGACACAATAATTTATGACTCTTGTAAAGCAGCACCCACGTCTCCAGAGGTGGTTACTTATGAAAATTAAACCCTGATCATAAATATTTGCTGAAGAGCGGAAGAAAACATAGCTTCCTGAAACGGCAGCGGATGTCGGAGCGTTTCCCCCCGGCATCGTACGATAGAGTTGGATAGAGGGCGCCAAAGCCCGTTTTAACATGGACAGCGCAATTGAGGGCTTTAACCATTTTGAAGTAGCCAACAGGGTGGGACTTGCTATGGGTTAAAGAAGGATTAAATAATTCCATCCAAGTCAGCAGGAGGTGTCAGCCAATGAATTATACTCCTGAGAATTACATTCCACAATTAAATCACCAACTTTGACTCCAGCACAGTAGGTGGTGGTATGCACCTATGTACTGCCAAGACAATCATAGGAGAAGAAATTGACCACTTTAAAAGAGAAAAAGCCCTCAATAGCTGGTGGCATCAGACAAAGACAAAGATTGCAAAGATAAGAGATCTCTAGTGCATCTTTATGCGTCCTACTCATCCTCGCTCGTCCTGCCCGGCGAACAGGTGACCTTTCTCTCTGATCAGGATGGACGAGACAGAGTGTGTGCTCTGGCATCGCGCCGCACTGTAATGACTGACAGTGATTCAAAAAAAGGTTATTGGCATGGCTTTTTAAAGGTTATTGGCAGGGCTTTTACAGTGTTATTAACAGGGCCTTTAAAAGGTTATTAACAGGGCTTTTAAAAGATTATTGGCATGGCTTTTTAAAGGTTATTGGCAGGGCTTTTACAGTGTTATTAACAGGGCCTTTAAAAGGTTATTAACAGGGCTTTTAAAATATTATTGGCATGGCTTTTTAAAGGTTATTGCCAGGGCTTTTACAGTGTTATTAACAGGGCCTTTAAAAGGTTATTGGCAGGGCTTTTAAAATGTTATTGGCAGGGCTTTTCATGTCCTTGTAAATAGTTTTGGCCATCTTGATTTTACGCCAAACAAACATGGTTCATTACAAGATGAAGAGTTAAAATGTAATTCATTTTCCAAATGAGGGTGATATGAGTATGACTAGTAAGTGCTCAATAACTCTGCCTTATAAAATAAATACAAATAATAACTTCATATTCTACATTTGAAAAACTGAAATGTATTTTTTTTTATGAAACGTATTGCCAACCTAAATATTTCAGTCAAAATCATTTGGATAGAGAATGGCATCTCAATAAAATGCTGTGAACGCTATAGTGCTTTATAGTAATAGACTGAAAACAAGTTGTGGCTAAAAATGCTTTATGGAATTGCTGTGATTTACAGTGTTTGATTGATATACACCCCATCATGATTCATAGCACCTGATGAAGAGGTTGTCATCTTCCATCTCTGAACTACAGTGCCTTATATAAATACTCTCTCCACTAAGGTCTTGTCTGAATCCTGGCACCTTTTTGAATACATATGCCATTGTGGTAAAGCAATGATCATGGCTCACAACTACGGACCTTAACGCTGCTGTTACGAGAGCAGTGTAAGGTCAATTCTATTTCAATTCAGCCAATTCAGAAAGTTCCGAAAAACCCAGAAAAACTGAAATTCCCTCCAAAAATGTGTGATGTTTTTTTTTTTACAAAGGAATTGGAATTTAAATTTAATTCCTGAACTGACTAAATTTAAATGGAATTTATCCCAATCCTGTAAGACACAAATACTATTGTTTGATCTAAAGGGCCAAACTGATCCTACTGTAGATCAGCATTCATTCAGACTCTTTCTGCATACAGCACAGGAGGAAGCGTCCCAAATGGCATCCTATTCCCTACATAGTGCCCTACTTTTGATCAGAGCCATATTGGCCCTAGTAAAAAGTAGTGCACTATAAAGGGAATAGGGTGCAATTTGGGAAAGGAAAACAGTATTGTTTCCCACTATCATTTTTATTTTTTAATTGAACTAGTAAGAACAAGTTATTATTTACAATGACGCCTATCAATGTACTGTAGACTTAATTTTTCTGTACTCAAAGCATTGACACGTTTATTTTCAATAGACCCCACATGTCGGATTTCTTATGTCAGCGCCCTTGAAATCCCACAGTTCATGGTCATTTTATTTGTTGTAGATGTTCAAAGCTCTATCAAACGTGAGAGGAGGTAGCGACGTGCTCATTAAATACCTACCTGCAGCTGGGTGAGAGGAGGAAGAGACATGCTCATTAAATACCTACCTGCAGCCACACACACACACACACACGGCCACACACACACACACACACACACACAGAGAGAGAGCAAGGTTTAAAGGCGCTACATGGTCAATCTGCCATCTGCATTGGCCGTGCAGCACTTAAGGTGATACGGCTGCGCAGCAAGGGAATTCATACTTCTTGCGCTTCGCGGAACAGAGCAGAGTTGTTGTGAAGGAAGTTGTCAAGGAAGTGAGTTTGTGTTTATACAGGACCATCCACCCCCACCTACCGTCCACAAATCATGTCAATGTAGCTATACCTCCTCACTGTTACAAGATGTGGCCTCTGGAGGCTACGCAATTGCGTCACACCCTCAATATGTAGCGTCTGACTACATTTTCAGATCAAGCATAAATTTACTTTAAGGGTGAACCTACTCATCATACTTCAATGATAGCAAATTAAGATCCTACACCTGTATGCTAAAGCATGAAGATAGTCCTGTAACAATCAGAAATGTGAATTATTATGTGGATTATAATTAATGGACATTGTTGTCTGACTCAGGGTTGGGGTCAATTCTGTTTTCAATTCAGACAGTGAATGGAAATTCAGTTCATTAAGGGGCCGATTCATACTTAGGAAATGTACACATTTCCTACACACACCTTTCCTACACAGTTCTCAGTATTTTCTATTCAGATTTAATTTATTCAGTCACCAGCTCTGCAGGTGCGGCTACTTTGCGCGCTCTGAATACATTTCATTCAACAGTTGAAACCCTCCCACTTGCCCTTTCAACAGATTTTGTCATTGAGTTTTCATTCAATAGGGTTATCAGTACTGTACAGTATCTTAAGCCATCCCTTAAAAATGGTGTACCTTTCAGTTAGAATTTTATCGACAGACTCCCTAGAACATATTGAGAGAACTGGTTCAGAATATTAGGGATATATTTTAATTGTATTTCTTTAATTGAACCTTTATTTAACTAGGCAAGTCAGTTAAGAACAAATTCTTATTTACAATGACGGCCTACCCCGGCCAAACCCGGATGACTCTGGGCCAATTGTGCGCCACCCAATCACGGCCAGTTGTGATAGAGCCTGGAATTGAATCAGGGTCTGTAGTGACGCCTCGAGCACTGAGCTGTAGTGCCTTAGACCGCTGCACCAGTCGGGAGCCATCTAAATATATGCATATTTGTCTCCAGTTCAGCACCAGTTCTAGATTATATAGGTTTAGGAAAGTATTTATAAATCATTTAAAAAAAAACAGGTTTGGAGCGTCTTTATGCATGACAGAAAGAAAACGGTGAAAAGGATGAATGTAAATAAAAAATGTAAAAAAGTAATACATTTTTTATTTCAACTTTATTTAACCAGGTTGGTCAGTTGAGAACAAGTTCTCATTTACAACTGCGACCTGGTCAAGATAAAAAAAAAGCAGTGCGACACAAACAACAACACATAGTTACACATGGAATAAACAAGCGTACAGTCAATAACACAATAGAAAAAAAGTATATATATACAGTGTGTGCAAATGGCGTGAAGAGGTAAGGCAATAAGTAGGCCATAGTAGCAAAGTAATTTCAATTTAGCAGATTAACTCTGCAGTGATAGATGCGCAGATGATGATGTGCAAGTAGTGATACTGGTGTGCAAAAGAGAAAAAAAGTAAATATAAACAATATGGGGATGAGGTAGGTAGATTGAATGGGCTATTTACAGATGGGCTGTGTCCAGCTGCAGTGATTGGTTAGCTGCTCAGATAGCTGATGTTTAAAGTTAGTGAGGGAGATATAAGTCTCCAACTTGCAATTCGTTTCAGTCATTGGCAGCAGAGAACTGGAATGAAAGGCGGCCAAAGGAGGTGTTGGTTTTGAGGATGACCAGTGAGATATACCTGCTGGAACGCGTGCTACGGGTGGGTGTTGATATTGTGACCAGTGAGCTGAGATAAGGCGGAGCTTTACCTAGCAAAGACTTATAGATGACCTGGAGCCAGTGGGTCTGGCGACGAATATGTAGCGAGGTCACAGTGGTGGGTGGTATATGGGGCTTTGGTGACAAAACGGATGGCACTGTGATAGACTACATCCAGTTTGCTGAGTAGAGTGTTGGAGGCTATTTTGTAAATTACATCGTCGAGGATCGGCAGGATAGTCAGTTTTACGAGGGTATGTTTGGTGGTGTGAGTGAAGGAGGCTTTGTTGCGAAATAGGACGCCGATTCTATATTTCATTTTGGATTGGAGATGTTTAATTTGAGTCTGGAAGGAGAGTTTACAGTCTAGCCAGACACCTAGGTATTTGTAGTTGTCCACATATTCTAAGTCAGAACCGTCCAGAGTAGTGATACTAGTCGGGCGGGCAGGTGCGGGCAGCGATTGGTTGAAGAGCATGCATTTAGTTTTACTGGCGTTTAAGAGCAGTTGGAGGCCACGGAAGGAGTGTTGTATGGCATTGAAGCTCGTTTGGAGGTTTGTTAACACTGTGTCCAAAGAAGGGCCATGTATACAGAATGATGTTGTCTGCGTAGAGGTGGATCAGGGAATCACCAGCAGCAAGAGCGACATCGTTGATATATACAGAGAAAAGAGTCGGCCTGAGAATTGAACCCTGTGGTACCCCCATAGACTGCCAGAGGTCCGGACAACAGGCCCTCCGATTTGACACACTGAACTCTATCTGAGAAGTAGTTGGTGAACCAGGCAAGGCAATCATTTGAGAAACCAAGGCTGTTGAGTCTGCCGATAAGAATACAGTGATTGACAGAGTCGAAAGCCTTGGCCGGGTCGATGAAGACGGCTGCACAGTACTGTCTTTTATTGATGGCGGTTATGATATCGTTTAATACCTTGAGCGTGGCTGAGGTGCACCCGTGACCAGCTCGGAAACCGGATTACACAGTGGAGAAGGTACGGTGGGATTCGAAATGGTCAGTGATCTGTTTATTAACTTGGCTTTCGAAGACTTTAGAAAGGCAGGGCAGGATGGATATAGGTCTATAACAGTTTGGGTCTAGAGTGTCACCCCCTTTGAAGAGGGGGATGACCGCGGCAGCTTTCCAATCTTTAGAGATCTCGGACGATACGAAAGAGAGGTTGAACAGACTGGTAATAGGGATTGCAACAATGGCGGCGGATAATTTTAGAAAGAGAGGGTCCAGATTGTCTAGCCCAGCTGATTTGTAGGGGTCCAGGTTTTGTAGCTCTTTCAGAACATCTGCTGTCTGGATTTGGGTGAAGGAGAAGCTGGGGAGGCTTGGGCAAGTAGCTGCGGTGGGGGGGGGGAAGCTGTTAATTACATATAATTATAATAGGCAGAATAGTGTATAATAATAGCAGGCTATACCCTTGTCTTTTGCCTGCACCAACCATGGAACTGTGTGATGAAGCGGCCAAGTATTGCACCATGCGTCGGGTTCAAGCTGTTATGGCTTGGTCTGCGCTCCGCTCCATAGCGATTTAATGAGCCGACGTCTTTAAAAAATATATAAATAATCAAATGTTACTAATGATCCTCCGCAAAAACCACACAGCCGTGACAGCGTTTACAAAGGAAGCAACCCACTGTGCACACACTAGTTGAATCAACATTGTTTCCACTTCATTTCAATGACATTACGTTGAACCAACGTGAAGTAGATATTGAATTGACGTCAGTGCTCAGCGGGAGATGAAGGTAAACGAAAAACAATGTAAATAAATGGAATGATAATGCAGACTATACCAACTGAAGGAAACTAACAGTAAATTGACAGTGTAATATGTGTGGTTATTAGGTCTACTGACGGTCGATAGTGATAGTGACTCATTTTTAACATGATAGAAATGGGAAACAGAGAAAGTCGGGGTAGCCTATAATTAAGACATTCGAGAGTGCTCATCCCTGAAAATTAAAAGTCTGTACATTAAAAATTCAGCACAATGGCAAAGCATTTCATAAACATTCCTGTGGGAAAGTTGATAAGTTGATATGCTTCAGATTGTTGCCATATGACTGGTTTCACATTTGTCTCCAGCGATTATAAGGTAAACTAGATCTAAAACAACTGTCATTTATATTTACAATCCCCTTCTGCAAACAGATTACTCATTGAGCTGTTAACAATAGCTCTTATCAAGTTGTATATTACAAGTGCATGGAGAATGGTGCTATTTCTGTCTTAAAAAATTAAGTAGATGCTTTTTCCACTTGGAACCGGTAGGTTCGCTAGACTTTATTCATGATGTTATTATTAGGGAATAAAGTCAATTTCGGAATACGGTGTATCTGTAGACACACCTTCATTTACTTGAGCTCCACCCCAAAGGAATAGAGGGTGAATAGCATGCTATTCTCCTGCTTAAGTTCAAGGTCAGAATAAGCATAGAGAGAAAAGTGCAAAAAAAGGGATTTTACGTTCCATTTACACACGCTTAACTTGGGTCAGAATTCCTCCCTAATTGAAAACAACAGATTTTTTTTTATGCCCTTTTTAGATCATTAAATGCTATTTCAACTTACTTCCTGGAATTGACTCAGTTGAAAACTTGAATTGACCCTAGCCAACTTTGACTATCATCCAACTCTATTGCTCACACAAAACAAGAAAGTCTGAGTGCGAATGTTGGGACAGCTTAAATTGAGCACACTGTTGTTTTACATTTCTCTTAGAGCCATGATGGAGAGCAGTACAGCCCAGGCATCCATCTCATTGACCTTGCAGAACTAAACGCAGCCAAAACAATCACATGACGAGACAAGAGATGACAGACTAGGAATTTAACACCGGCCGCAACCAGGCAGTGACGTGCTTTGGCTAATGAGAGAGAGTAGTAGTGAGGGAAACTGGCAGGTTTCACCTTTCTGTTGAAGGACTTAACAGTAGTTCTGTCGGCCCCGAGCCTCTTTAGTCCCTCCTGTAGATCTGAGCGGTTTGGACAGGTGGAAGCTAGTTACAGAGTGGCTATAGTTATAGACTGGCAGGTCTCACTCTTACCCTTTGGCAGGCTGAAGTCTGCCTGCAATGGCGGAAATACTGGCTAACCTTTTCCTCCTCCCTGATCCTGTGCTATGCAATTAGACCACACACCTTCGTGCTGTGGCTTTTTGTTAAGATATCTTTGTCCTCTCGCCTAAGCTGCCATCTAAATATATACTATGCAGCAACACCTTCTCTGCCCTCTTACACTATAATTAAGTCTTATAAGTTCAAAGAAAAGAAAATTTCTACTTCATTAGCTCTCATAGATAAGATGTGAGGGGACATATAAAGGGCATTTATAATCTCTTCTAAAGAGATGATTGGGGGGGAGGGGCGTTGTGTGTGTGATTGGAAGATTTTTTCTGGCTCCGTCTATCCTGGTGGGATTTAACCTTTCGTCTATTACAGAGCGCACAGCTGTTGTTGATACAGGTTTAGTGGGGTCCGGTTCTGGGCCCCTGACCGACGCGTCTACTGCTCTTCAACCCTGTTTGTTTTGAAGCATGAGCATCAAAGAATCGGGAGACAGAGGGTCAAGGTGGTGACAACAGAACAGGGTCAAGGTGATGACAACAGAACAGGGTCAAGGTGATGACAACAGAACAGGGTCAAGGTGATGACAACAGAACAGGGTCAAGGTGATGACAACAGAACAGGCTCAAGGTGATGACAACAGAACAGGGTCAAGGTGATGACAACAGATCAGGCTCAAGGTGAGGACATCAGAACAGGCTCAAGGTGAGGACATCAGAACAGGGTCAAGGTGATGACAACAGAACAGGGTCAAGGTGATGACAACAGAACAGGGTCAAGGTGATGACAACAGAACAGGGTCAAGGTGATGACAACAGAACAGGGTCAAGGTGATGACAACAGAACAGGGTCAAGGTGATGACAACAGAACAGGGTCAAGGTGATGACAACAGAACAGGGTCAAGGTGATGACAACAGAACAGGGTCAAGGTGATGACAACAGAACAGGGTCAAGGTGATGACAACAGAACAGGGTCAAGGTGATGACAACAGAACAGGGTCAAGGTGATGACAACAGAACAGGCTCAAGGTGATGACAACAGAACAGGGTCAAGGTGATGACAACAGAACAGGGTCAAGGTGATGACAACAGAACAGGCTCAAGGTGATGACAACAGAACAGGGTCAAGGTGATGACAACAGATCAGGCTCAAGGTGGTGACATCAGAACAGGGTCAAGGTGATGACATCAGAACAGGCTCAAGGTGAGGACATCAGAACAGGCTCAAGGTGGTGACATCAGAACAGGGTCAAGATGATGACAACAAAGTGTCACAGATGGTAAGGTTGTTAGAAACTTACTAAATGGCCTTGGAGTGTCCGAGAGGTTTGGACTTTCCTGGGATGCCCCCCAATGAACAGGAATTCAGACAGGAATTCGGGAATGGGAATTTATCATGAGCTGTATAGTAAGTACTTGCTTACTCAACGTACAGATTCATGTACAGTATTTACATCTATGCTTGTAGACTGAAGCACTTCATCCATCTGAATTGGCAACTTTAGGTCCATCCGTCCATGTATATTTGTGCTTGTTTTATTGCTATTTGCACAGTATTTCCATCAACATCGCATAAGTGGGAGTGTTACATTACCCCAAGGTATTAGTCTAGGCGCGTTCATTGTCATTATGCAGACTTTGCTGTCACATAATGATTCATGGTAAATGCATATCTGAGTAAATCTAATGTGTGAAATAAATATTAAGCCCCAGAGGAACCATGGGCCTATGCTTAATGAAACAGTCACTCAATAATGTTTATAGTTTTTTTTACTTCAACCCCAAATCATTTGCGATCATTGGACGAGACCACTTGAGAAGAAGGTTGTTCCGGTTCATAAAATATAATTGTCTCTCGCGATGAGAAAATCAGTCGTGGAGGGAATCACCAGCAACTTGCCTGAAGCAGTTCTATCTATCTCTATGGTCTCGACCTCTTGTGAAGCCACTTCTATCTATCTCTATGGTCACAGCCTCTTGTGAAACCACTTCTATCTATCTCTATGTTCTCGACCTCTTATGAAACCACTTCTTTTTTATTTTATTTGACCTTTATTTAACTAGACAAGTCAGTTAAGAACAAATTCTTATTTACAATGATGGCCTAGGAACAGTGGGTTAACTGCCTTGTTCAGGGGCAGAAAGACAGATTTTTACCTTGTCAGCTCGGGGATTCGATCTAGCAACCTTTTAGGTTACTGGCCCAACTCTCTAACCACTAGGCTACCTGCCACCCCTATCTATCTCTATGGTCTCGACCTCTTGTGAAACCACTTCCATCTATCTCTATGTTCTCGACCTCTTGTGAAACCACTTCTATCTATCTCTATGGTCTCAGCCTCTTGTGAAACCCCTTCCATCTATCTCTATGTTCTTGGCCTCTTGTGAAGCCACTTCTATCTATCTCTATGGTCTCGGCCTCTTGTAAAGTCACTTCTATCTATCTCTATGGTCCCGGCCTCTTGTAAAGTCACTTCTATCTATCTCTATGGTCTCGGCCTCTTGTAAAACCACTTCTATCTATATCTATGGTCTCGGTCTCTTGTGACCAATTTTCTTAATGATAAGCCTGTAAATTTATCAACTGAATTGAGACAGCGCTAAAATAACATGGCCCTCCGTAAAACATTTTTGCACCTGGCTCGTCTGTCAGCAAAGGGCGCGGACTGAGACACTGCTAGAGAGAGTAAAGTGCCTCAGAGAGATGGGGGGGAGGGTGTGTGGGTATTCACGGTCTTGTCATGTGCCCAGTAATTTAATTTGGTCAGACGTTCATTTTCGTAGGCTGTCCACAAGAGATTATTTGACCAGCAATTAATGTAATTTGCATCATTGGTAGAAGATTAACCTGGGTCTGGGGAACCATCCCTCCAAGCAGTTCACCCTAGGCCTGCTCATAGCTGTTTAACCTTCAACCAGAGGGTATGCGATTCTATTATAACGTCCTTCAGCTAGCATTTATTGCTATTCGCCTTCACACACCAACCACTGTTCTCTCCTCCTCCTGCACTGTTGTCCGGGAAACACGTTTCCCCAGGGCCGGGAGCAAAGACGTGGCATCACGCCATGTTCCCATTAGCTCTATCATCTTCAATGCTGCTGAAAGGTTATTGTGTGCATGCAATCATAAAGTTTTAACGAGCCCTATAAGAAAATACATCAAGAGATTTATATTTATATTCTTTATATTCTCTCTCCGTGTTAATTACAGAAAGAGGTTTTATTTGTTATGGGCCCTAACTATATTGATTGATTTATATCTGATGAAGATTTTGCATTTAGTCTAATTTCTGTGGCCCCTTGGGTTTAATCAGCTGTTGATGTTGTTGAAAATTATAGTATATAAGCTATAGGCCTGGATAAATGAATCATTCCTTATCATTCTTCGTGAAATGGAATTGTGCTCGTTCTGTAGGCTACATGCCATCTGCGTCATATTGAACATTGGCACTGGTGCCCCATACAGTGCGTTTGAGGGGAAAATGTATATTTACTATATATATATATGAGAGAGAGAGAGAGAGACGAACACAACGTCCTGAGCAGAAGCCAGATTGGATTTCTAAAAAGATCGTACAACAGACCACATTTACACCCTCCACACTCTAATTGATAAACAAGTTAACCAAAACAAAGGCAAAATCTACTCGTGTTTTGTAGATTTCAAGAAAGCATTTGATTCAATTTGGCACGAAGGTCTTTTTTATAAACTAATAGAAAGTGGTATTGGATAACATATGATTTTATTAAATCAATGTACACTAAAAACAGATGTGCGGTTAAAATTGGCAACAAGCAAACAGACTTCTTCTCTCAGGGGCGGGGAGTGAAACAGGGCTGCCCAATAAGTCCAACATTATTTAACATCTACATTAATGAATTGGCAAAAACATTAGAAGAATCGGCAGCACCTGGTATCACCCTACACAACACTGAAATCAAGTGTCTGCTGTACGCAGATGACCTGGTGCTGCTGTCTCCCACTAAAGAGGGGTTACAGCAGCACCTAGATCGTCTTCACAGGTTCTGTCAGACCTGGGCTCTGACCGTTAACCTAAAAAAAACAAATATAATGATATTCCAAAAAAGGTCCGGAAATAAGGATGACAAATATAAATTCTATTTGGACACAGTTCTATTAGAACACACCAAAAACTACACATATCTAGGACTAAATATCAGCAACACAGGTAGCTTTCAAGAAGAGCATTCTATGCCATTAAAAGGAACATCAAAATCGAAATTCCAATTAGAATCTGGCTCAAAATGTTTCAATCAGTTATAGAACCAATTGCTCTATATGGCAGTGAAGTATGGGGTCCACTCTCTAATCATGAATTTACTAAATGGGACAAACATCCAATTGAAATATTGCATGCAGAGTTTTGCAAGACTGTATTGCAAGTACAAAGAAAAACTCAGAAAAATTCTGCATGTAGGGCAGAATTGGGCCAATACCCCCTCCTCATTCGAATAGAAAAAAGAGCCATCAAATTTTACAACCATCTAAAAACAAGTGACCCCAAAACATTCCATCACACAGCTCTACAATGTCAAGAGATGAAACCAGAGAAGAGTCCCCTCAGCCAGCTGGTTCTGAGGCTCAGTTCACCAACCCAAACCAACCCCATAAAGCCTCAGGACAGCCCTCAGAAAATCTGGCCCAACCAAATCATCACAAAACAAAAATAAAAATATATCACCTATTGGAAAGACACCACAACCACCAAACTTCAATGCTATTTGGCTCTAAACAGACAGTACATGGTGGCAGACTATCTGACCACTGTGACTGATAGAAAACTGAGGAAAACATTGACTAGGTACAGACTCAGTGAGCACAGTCTGGCTATAGAGACCGGTTGTCACAGACAAACCTGGCTGCCCAGAGAGGACAGGCTGTGCTCACTCTGCTCCAGGGGAGAGGTAGAGACAGAGCTGCATTTCCTATTACACTGTGACAAATACTCAGACCTAAGAGAATATTTATTTCCCAAAATTATAATTAAATTACAAAGAATTTGAAACTATAAAAGATGAAGAAAAAATTAAATATTTATTGGGTGAAAAGCCAAAATGTGCAGTTTTAGCAGCCAAATATGTGTCCTCCTGTCACAACCTGAGGGACAGCCAGTGAAAAGTGCAAAGTAATGTTGATAATATTTCTCATCTTGTTTTGTTTTGTCTTTCATACCAGGTCATGTGTCTTCTCAGTCATGTTGAGACTGGTCTACTACTGTTGCTTTAATGTATTTTTGTTCTGATTAATATTGTTGTTGTAGTTGTTGTTAATGGTAATCCCATGTCCACTACTATGGTCCCACCATTTATTTATATATAAATATAAATAAATATATATATATTTTGTATATATATACATATTTATTTTTATTTTTATTTTTCGATATGTATACTTTGACAATGTAAGTAATAATGAGAGAGAGAGAGAGAGAGATGGAGAAATTTCAGAAAGGTACAAAGTTGTGTCTAGTTGTTTTTCAGAAGTCATATCCATTTTAATCTTTTCGCTTGGAGAAAGGTCCGGTTTAATCTTTGTGATGATTTTATTTTTTTTTTGCATTTTCACGGATCTCTATGAGTCAAGCTGCCTTCTGAGTGCACATATGCGTGCTTTTCAACTTTTCTGTTCAGGAAAAAAATATCAATGTTCTGAAAATTATAATGGTTTTGTAGACGGTTTCCATTCCTCCTAAATCTGCAATCATTTAGGAGATTACCTTACCCATTCCCCGCATCTGAAAATATCTCTCCCACCGGGTGGGGAATATGTCTCTTTGAGCCTTGGCTTTACCTTCCAGCATCCTTTTTCAAATGAATGCTACTACTGTCTATTTCATGCAGAATTCGATACCTCGACATCATTTACATACAGGGGCACGACTTTGGTTTTAGAAGTGGGGGGACGACATCATTTTATTTAAAATATCCAGTCAGATAAACACTCCAAACAGCCTACCCGACTGCTCAGAGGCATCCGCATGGTCCTAAAGCACACCATTGTCTCGTTTTGTATCACATTCCAATTTTAAAACTGGAGGGGGGGGGGGGGGGGGGGGACACATGTCCCCCGTCCCCATCCCCAGTGAAAGTTGCGCCCCTGTTTACATATACCACATACCACCCTCGGTCTGCCCTTAGGCAATAGATATATTACTAACTTTTATCCAGAGCTCAACAATGGCAGCAGTCATCCCCAGCATTGCTGAGGGATTGTTTTAAAGAAGCTGTTCAATTTCAATCATTTTACATGTCACCTGAAATTTGTTTTACTTAATGGGATAGTTCACTCAAGCTATCGTTTAGTATTTTGTTCTTTAGTCCACTAGTTTTTGAGTAATCCTTTAAGATTCTTGAATAGTATTGGATCCGTTTAGCAAAATTGATTTGCAATGAAGTATTCAGTTCAAGGTCAAATATAATATCAGTTACACATCTGAATTGATGACACTGAACAACTAGACTGACCAGTCTAGGTCTCGTTCTTCCTTTAGTTCTATTTTTAGAATGTGACATTAGTCAAAAATCCAAGTCCTAAAATGACAGAGGGAAAGAGAGGGGGCTGGGACAGGAATTATATCTCTATTTGTTTATAATCACAATGCTTGCTGCTGTGTAACTCAACACTGATCCATGTAATTGATTCAAAAGAAAACATTCAGACTCAGTGAGTCAGCTGCATGTGTGTGTGTGTGTGTGTGTGTGTGTGTGTGTGTGTGTGTGTGTGTGTGTGTGTGTGTGTGTGTGTGTGTGTGTGTGTGTGTGTGTGTGTGTGTGTGTGTGTGTGTGTGTGTACCTGTCTCCCATTTTGCACGGACCTCTGAAGTCCAATGCTGAGAATCTGTATTCTTTAAAACTGTCAAAGTACACAGGTTCATGTAATGCAGTGTGTGTGTGTGTCAGACCTGGGCTCAAATATTATTTTAGGGTATTTCATTTACTTTCAAAGACATTTGGAGGAAAGTATTTAGATATGTTTTTAGTTGAATATTGGAATGTATTTGGAAATACACTTGGAAAGTATATCATTTGCATCTATTATTTGTTATTTTCTAACATTGCCATGAAATGAGCAGTAGAGGTACAGAACCATCACTAGACCAGCACATTAGACAGCACATTCCTCACTTGCAGATGCGCAATTAAAGGGCCAGATGTGCAATTAAAGGAGAAATACACTCAAAAATCTAAATGTGTTCGTTTTCTTCCAGACCTAAAAAATAAAATATTTTGAAGTGATTTAAGCATTGACATGGACTCAGAACATCCAATTTAGTTGTTTCTTTCGGAGCAATTGTAATTTTGAGAGTGAAAAACAACCTAAAACCAGGAAAAATACAACTGAGAAAACATAATTTGGGAAAAATATAAAACATAATTTGGCGAAGAAGTTACAGATTTTATCAGGCCCCCTTAGAGTTGTTTATTAACCATTATTTTACCAGGTATACTGACAGAAAACAGTGCAATACTTTATCTTTAAGGACCCGAGGAAGAGATGCAGGGGAGAAAAAGAAGAGAAGAATGTTGCTGTTTGAAAGCTAGGGAAAAAATGGCGCTTGTGACATGCCCTAAACATCAGTCTGGTGGATACGTGTGTGCATCAATTCCTCTCATTGTGCAGTGAGACGATCTCCCTCTCATGCATGTATGAGGGGCAGGGAGAGAGAGACATTGTCCCGCTACACAATAAGAGCATTTAACATTATAGCTCCACCTGTCAGGGAGTTAAAGGCCTCTCCCACTAGCCCTGACATTGTGTGAGTGCATGCTGGCCACTGCAGGAGGAGATAGGGGCCCCTAAGCGGAAGTGTATGTGTGTGTGTGTGTGGGTGGACAGCCTGACAAGCTGTTGCTAACTTGCATCCACCCCTGTCCTCCCTCCCATTCTCTCCCTACCCACAGCAGCTTAAAAGCGTCAGCATGCTTCAGTTCGTTCAGTTCGGCTAGTACCTAGCCAAAGTAGGCTAGCCGAATCAAACGAGTGTGCTCCCATACTCCCTTAAAAGACTTTCACTTGAAAAACAAGAAATAAGTGGCAATAGTAGGCCTACCGTTTGTCAATTTTGAGATGCCATAGCCAGTATAAACTTCCTCAGAATAGACAGAATTCATCTAAGAAAACTCAAGAAATCTGTCATTAATTTTGTTGTTTTTGCCGAGGAGATGTTTGGTGCAGTATATCCCAATGAAAAAATGTGCATAAAAACGAGCCCTCTCTCGTTGAATGACAACAGATTTTTATTGAAGAATCCCTACTGTTGACCAATCACTGACGAAGGGGCTTAGACTTTGGCTCCAAACATTGGCTTGCCTCAAGATTTATTTATTTTTTACATGCCCTAACAGCTTAAAAAACCCTCACTGAAGTCCAAAACGAACAAAAACGTAACAAAATGTGTCATAATATATGCACAAACTATTCCGAACTGTTTTGGCTGGGAAGTATGTGGACGCCTTTACTCAGCGATCAAGTATGCCACACAGGGGCGCAACTTTGGTTTTAGAAGTTGGGGGGACATAATGTATTTTTTTATTTGTATTATTATAATTTGGCGGAGATAAACACTCCAAACAGCCTACCCAACCGCTCGGAGGTGTCCGCATGGTCCTAAAGCACACCGTTGCCTCATTTTGTATCACATTCCAATTATAAAACTGGGGGGGGACAAAAATGCAATTTCAGAATGTGGGGGGGACATGTCCCCTCCGTCCCCAGTGAAAGTTGCACCCCTGATGCCACATATACCCTACACCCTCAGGGGAGGCTTCGGGGGCTGCTGCAAAATTTAAACCCATTACTGAAATGTCCTAGAGCCAAGGAATGTTCTCTATCTGGCATTGGAAGGTCGACCTCACCCCACTTTAAATAGACACATACTGTATAAAGACAGTGTTTGCCTGTAAGTATCTCAGGCTGAAATGAATGAAGAATTTACAGGAAAACTGAACGTGAGAAGATTTAATGAACTAAACATAAACTTCAACTGAATGGGTAAAGTTGTACCAAAGCCTGCTTGCAAACCAATGCAGATGAAATGGTGGGATACCCTGCGTGCTCTTTTCTTTGAGGTATGATGACTTTAGTTAGATGAATACAGAGTCACAGCTGACAAGTCTGCTGATACTGTATCTCATTTTATTAGGCTACACATTATAACTTCCCACTGAGCAAACATGTGTTGACTCAACATGGTTTCCAAGTCATTTCATCCCCAAAATGCAATGTGAGGAGTTCAATGAAATGTCAACCAAATGTAAATCAAAACTAGATGGTGAACTGACGTCTGTGCCCAGTGGGATATATACATGTATATCTGTAGATATAGGAGCATCTAGTGCCTACAGAAAAAAAATGCAATAGAGAATAGACATTCATAGTTAAATCACTTTTAATATACTTTTTTTACAGAGGAAAATTAGACGCACTGTATAATGTTATGCATATGCAGTGGACTGCGTCGCACATGGCGCTGTTCAGCACCACGTCGACCCGCTTATCAATACACCGGTGATTAGGTCAATATGACTGTCAGTCCAAGGTTGTAAAGAGGAGGAGTGACAGAGTACTGTTCTTGCAGCACTTAGACCTTATACAATCACACATGAGATGACTGTCAAGTAGCCTCGGCTATAGGCCTACACCAAGGGTATCCAACAGGTCGACCTTGAGCTACCAATAGCGCGCAGCCCACCTATGAGCAGCTCACCAAACAATTCTGAAAGTACATGCAATGTTGAAGTGTTCCACCGCAAATTGTCATAAATAAATCTCACAATTATCAGACACCGTAAGCTCCCAGCTACTACGCAATCAAAGCAACATTGACATTAAATTTGCCATGAAATGAGCAGTAGAGTTACAGAACCATCACTAGACCAGCACATTAGACAGCACATTCCTCACTTGCAGATGCGCAATTAAAGGGCCAGATGTGCAATTAAAGGAGAAATACACTCAAAAATCGAAATGTGTTCGTTTTCTTCCAGACGTAAAAAAGAAAATATTTTGATGTGATTTAAGCATTGACATGGACTCAGAACATCCAATTTCACTGTTTCTCCATGAACAATTGTAATTTTGAGAGTGAACAAAAAATAATAATATCTAAAAGCAGAAAAAAACTAACTGAGAATACATAATTCAGGAAAATATAAAACATACTTTGGGGAAGAAATCACAGATTTTATAGGGCTCCCCTTAGAGTTGTTTATTAAAAATAATTGACCAGGTATACTGAGAGTGAAAACAGTGCAATACTTTCTCTTCAAGGACCCGAGGAAGACATGCAGGGGAGAAGAGAAGAATGTGCCTATTTGAAAGCTAGAAAAAAATCTGTAACTAGCCACGTTTCGTTTTTTTAAAGTAGCTCTCATGCTAGAAAAGGTTGGAGACTCCTGGTTGGAGACTCCTGGCCTACACCAATAGTCCAGCGTAAACATGAACCAACCACTAGTCTATATTTACAATAACCACATTGTAAAAGTTCCTACTCTATTATTTACACTGTTCCATCACCCATATACTTGTATTGTCTTTTCTTTCTGTGTTTTTTCAAATTATGTGTTAATGTATTTTGGAAAAGTGACATTATTACACTAATGAACTTATATTTTGAGACATTTTACAATGGTTCACCAAGTTTTTTATAGTGATTTTATTATCTTTTGTGATATCGCAATGGATGTTTTTGGGCATATACTGTAGGTCCATTAAAGCTGTGCGCTGTGAAGAGGGGTGATTTTACTCAGCTATGAACTGTCAGAGCTTCTGTCCAAGCTTGGGGTTTGTATTCCTGCTCTAGGGTCTTTCAGCAGGGGAATGTAGGTGTCACTGTGACAGGAGCGCATGGCATTGTCCCACACTCCGGCCGCGACACCGACGGATCTGCGCTGTATGTGGGGCCCGCTCTCCTCTGCACCTGCCTCGCTGGAACGCAGCGCCATCAGTTCGATCTCGTGTTTGGCCGCGGTCTCGAGCACCTGCTGCTTATTGTAGAATATGACGAAGTTGTTTATGATAGGGTGTATGGGCAGCGCGATGGCAATCACCCCGCAGAGGAAGCTGACGGCCGCGTTGCACCGACCCAGCGTGGTCTTGGGGTAGATGTCTCCATATCCCACGGTGGTCATGGTGATGACGGCCCACCAAAAGGACTGCGGGATGCTGGTGAACATGGTCTCCGGGTGGCTCTGCTCCAAGGTGTAGGCCATTGCCGAGAACAAGAAGACGCCCACGCCCATGTACATGAGCAGCATCCCCAGCTCGCTGAAGCTGCTTTTCAGGGCCGAGGTGAGAGTCTGCAGCCCAGAGGAGTGGCGCGCCAGCTTGAAGATGCGCGCAATGCGCATGATGCGCAGCGCCTGCACCGCCTGCTGCACATTAGCCAGCTCCATCATAGCCGTGCCCAGAGACGTCAAAGTCAGCACCACGTAAAAGGGCATGATGGCCATGAAGTCTATGATGTTCATGAAGGACAGGACGAATTTCACTTTATTCGGGGACGATATCAAGCGCAGGACGTATTCAACGGTGAACCAGCCGATACACGCGGTCTCGATGGCCTCCAAGATCGGGTGCTCCATGTGATTGCCCTCAGCGTCCTCCACCTGCAGGTCAGGGATGGTGCCTACGCACATCACCACCGAGGAGATGAGGATGAAGAGGAAAGACACTATGGCGATGACGCGCGCGGACAGCGACGACTCCGGCTTCTCCAAAAGCTTCCACAAGCACATTTGGAAACATTGCCAGCCCCTGGCAGAGGGGTCCCCTTCCCGGTCGACCAGAATAGTTTGAACCTTCTCGGCAATCTCTGCAAGCTCGTCCTCCGCCTCCTGTAGGTCGCCTTTACAGCAATCGTCCAGGAAATATACGTCGATTTTCCAGAACTCCATCTCCTTTACGAAACAAATTGGACAGATGCCCCGTTTAATATGTATCTCCCCGTAGTAATACAGCTCAATTATACACTTAAACGCGTCCGGGTCTCTGTCAAAATAAAATTCACCTTTCCCTGAGTCATAGTCGTCACAAAGCGAGGATAAGTCCTCCAAACACCCCTTAGAGGTGTTCCACAGTTCCGCTAGTCGGGTCTCCGGAAAACGGTTCAGCACATCCCCACAGAACACCTGTTTTACTCCACCGATGTTCAGGACAATCCCGGTCTCCTCACTGGCCTCCGAGCCATTGCAATCAGCATATCGCCTCCTCGTTATTCCCCACATACTTGTCCGTGTAGCCTATATTGTTGATTTACTCCAAGAAAATCTGAATGAATATAGTTGGCCTGTATTAATGCAACTAGTCTACGCTAGGATACTTGCGTAG
Organism: Salvelinus alpinus; assembly: GCF_045679555.1. Classification (NCBI taxonomy): domain Eukaryota; kingdom Metazoa; phylum Chordata; class Actinopteri; order Salmoniformes; family Salmonidae; genus Salvelinus; species Salvelinus alpinus. The sequence continues at coordinate 17,626,921 of NC_092112.1, forward strand.
GAAACTGCGTGCGTAAAAGACTGCAAAACAAAGGAAAACGAAAAGTTTTCAGATCTTCTTAAATGTTTGACACAAATGTATAGGCCTATAGGCTAAGCTTCATTCGAACCTGGAAAAAATATCCACATGTATCTTTTGCGTAGAGCTGTAGCAAACAATGCCGAATGAACAGGCTTCTCATCTCCCACTAGTCCGTCACCAGAAAATAAGAGAGCGCCTCTGTGCCTGCTGTTAAAAGTTGAACTACTGTGCATCAGTGCGCAGTCTTGCAGAATACGCGTCACAACAAATATAAATATGTGATGCTATATGAATAGTGGAGTAACTAGAGGCAGAGAGCGACAGGGAAGTGGGAGGAGAGCTGAAATAAATTGTGTTTTATGGTAAAGAGACGACATTAGTCAGGAAACGGACATATATCACATGGCAGAAAATATTGTCCCCACTACCAGTCCAACACCATTTGTCTATTTCCTCATGGAGGTAACCTACCACAAGGGTAAAACAACAAGCAAATCTGTCTCAGGCTAGCTTTTGAAAAATGTTTCGGCTTGTGTGCACAAATATGTTGCCTGTCAAGAAAGGTAAATCTCTGTTGTCAACGAATACATTTCAACAAGATGTGTTGTAGTGAAAAAGGAGATCTTTAATGGCCATATTATGGAACGATGTTAGGTTACCCAAGTGTGCGTAATTGCGCAGAGGCATAAGGCAACAGTCTTGCCTAGTATCTCCATCTAGCGACAATGAGTTCACGTTGCAATCACGAACCACATAAATTGGTTTGTTGAATCAATATTAGCCTATATATTCTCAGTGTTGGGAAGTAATCAACTACACGTTTTCAACTAAACTACATTTTGCAGAAGCTTGGTGGTAGTTGACCTAAATTCAAATATTGGTAGTGTTTTCAGTCGTTATTTACTTTTTTTGACATGTAGCTAACTACTCGAACTCCAAACTACGTTTTTGCACAAATAAAACGGGTGTAGGCAAGAATTTCATTTTTTCCGGCATCAGACTTGCCTAATTATCACTTGAAACATTGTTTTTGTGTAGGCTAAATTACATATTCTGTTAACACCTGACTCCAGAGTGATCTGTTCTTGCAATTTGTAGTCTATGACATTTCAGATTTAGATATGACAATTTTTTGCTAAGTAGTTTGGATGTAGTGAATGATGTACTTTTTCATAGTAACTTTAGTGAAGTAAACTATATGTTTCTTTAGGATAGCTTTAGTGTAGCTTAACTTCTTCCAGTGTGAAGTAATTGGTAGCTTGGTAAACTATATTTTCAGAGCAGCTTCCCCAAGATTGTATAATTGATTGATTTAAGCAACAAACAAAGTCCAACCTACTGTAGGCCTAAATGCAAAACTTTGGCTCATCTAGAAATGCCCCCTGGGTAGTTTTTTTACACTAAGAAATGTGTAGGTTACAGACAAGGAGCCGGAGCAGCCCTATTTCAACTTGAATAGCATAACCTACAGATTTTAGGCAATCAATCATTCCACATCATAAGAACTCAAGTGGAGGGTTTCCTAAGAACACATCCAAATATTGGATAACTTTAGCCATATGGGAACCTTAAGCATATGCAACAAACAAAGCAAAATCATTGTAAGAAATCACATGTGGGAAAAAATTACTTTTAGATTTTAATCTATGGTGTTAAGACTAATGAACTGCATTGTGGTTGTAGAAAAAAACCTTGGAGTGAAAGCAGGGCCGGTCCTTGGCGTTCTACCGCCATAGGCAAAATCAAAAAATGCGGCTCCCTCAAAAATGCGCCCCGCAAAATTCAGTTGAAAAGACGTCTAAAATACGTATTTTCCAAAGGTTGAAATTAAGTTCAATTTAGGTTCTGAATGGAAGGTGAAAAGGTATTTTCCGGATGTAAAAAAAACACATATTTTCTGGATGTTGAAATCAAGTTAATTTTCGGTTCTGAACCAAAGTTGAAAATACTTATTTTCCAGATGTTGAAAATACATATTTTACAGACACTGAAAATACGTATTTTAAAGATGCTGAAAATATCTGTTTTCCGGGTGTTGAAATCAGGCAAATGTTTGGTTCTCAATGAAAGTTGAACATAAGTAATTTATAGACGTCTATGTTTGGACCAAAAATCAATGTCCGTGGCTGTGGAAATCAAGGCCGGTCCGGAACTGCGCCAAAATAGACCTCCAAAAGGCGTTGGTCCGTGCTTACTGAGGTGTAGCCTACATTGTTGCCTGACATTGAATTTTCTGAATGTCTATCTATGTGGCAAGCCTACCGTTTGTAAAACACCAAAAAAACGACGTCTGGACCAGACCAAAAACAGATGTCCAGAAGATGTCGGCTCGTGCTTACTGGAGTGTAGCCTACGATGTCACAATGGAATTTTATGAATGCCCATCCATCTGGTAGACCCACCTTTTGTAAAACAGGCCATTGCATTGGCTTTATTAGTCCTGATTCCTGTGACTAATCAATTTCGCTATTTAAGCTCTGAATATATGCTACCCAACTTCATCAGGAGTTATAGCGAGGCCTATTTGCAATGTGTTTACACAGTGGGAAATGCAGAAGTATTTTCTTTTTGCTATGATCAGCGTGTCAATAATTGACAGATACAAACTTCAAACCACTGATCATGACAATGGGGTGAAACTCCTGGACAACAGTTGTGATTGTCCATTCCATATTGTCCATTTTACATTGACCATTCCTGTTTTTTAGGATATGTTGTTTGTTAACATGACAGCTGCATTTTTTTATTTAATTGAGCGCCATTTAGGTTAGGCTTGATTGGAGAAACTTGCATGATGTAAAAAGTGTCTGTCTCATTACATTGTCATACATTTTATGTCCAGCCTGTAGGCTACAGAAAAGGCCACATACTCTTTCTACCATATCCTATATCTGCTACATGATTTATATTAGATCTTTTTTTTTTGATGGAACGTTGGTGGAGTGCTGCAGTGATGCATCTCTCCAACAGAACCCGGGAGAAGTGCGCTGGGAATGGGCAAGCAAAGTATTTTGTGCCCTGCCTTTGACAAAGTGGGCACTGCTTATCAAAGGGCGGCATCAGCGCTCACCTAAAAAGCCCATATGGCACTGGTTGACAGAAATTGTCGTTATTTTGAGGCAGAATTATGTAAGGTGTTATGTGTTGTTGTTGGAGGTGCGTCTCGGTCAGTTTAGCTCAGAAAATTCCGCCCTTGTCAATCTTTCGCCATAGGCGGTCGCCTAATCCTCCCTAATGAGCGGACCGGTCGTGACTGAAAGCATCTTGGCTCTCCACCATAGCTTTAACTCTCCACACATCTTCCTGTGATTCTTTTACACGCCATCCTGTACTGGCTGGGAAACTACACGTCGAGTTCTGATTGGACGTGGCGCGGCACAGCCGGCAGGGAGCCAATCAGCGTGGGCCACGGTAAAACAATTTCGCCCTCTCTTTTTGTAGCGCTGGTCCTTTTCTGCAACAGAGCTGCTCAGGACAATTACATTGGACTGGTCCACAGAGATCCGCTGGAATCATGAGAGGGCTTTTACTTGGTAAGAACGTCTAAACAGCTTGTTCAGATTTACTAGTATTATATTGGTTTGTAGTTATTGCCATTGTAAAAAAAGAACAAAGTTATTTAGCTAAGGTTCGGTCATGGTGGCCATAATATGTATCCAAGATTGCTAGCTATCTGACGTTAATGCTACTGAATCAGATTATATTTTGATTCACTCTGTGGCAATATTAATAATTCGTGACCTAGGCTAGTTAACTAGTGACAACGACAAGATGGCTAAAAGACGACAAGCGAAATTCACACCTGATGAAATAGGTTCTGGATTGTAAACTAGTTAACCATTTTAACCTTAGCTAGCTATCTGGAGTTTGGCTTGATGTGCAAACTTAAAAAATATATATATTCTGCTGAACTGTAGCCTATTCCCTACATAATTGAACATTTGTATGTGTTAGCAAGTTAACAGCTAACTCACTGGTATGCATCATTTCAAGCTACCAACATGGTCTTGGACAGTGTTTGTTTTCATATGCAATATGACAATGTACATACACACCTCACACTCAGCTCCTCCTTTCCTCTGCCTCTTTCTCACCAGGTGTTTTGGGTTGTTCCCTGGTCTTGATGGCCCAGGGCTTCTACTCTGCTAATGATGATGTCGTTGAACTCAACCCCTCCAACTTCAACCGGGAGGTTATTCAGAGCGACAGCCTCTGGCTCATTGAGTTTTACGCTCCTTGGTGAGTGGTTAAATCTGATGGGGGGCCCAATGAGATACTGAGAACTTACCCACAAGGGTTAAATTGCCACCAAGCAGCTAGTGTTGTATGAAATGTCTTTATCCCAATAACCTGTCAAGGAGGGACACACAAAATAGTTTGTAGACCTGGGGTGCATTCAGGAGGTTGTAGCGTTACAGAAAGTTTGGATAGAGATGTATTGTGAAGAACAGAAAACATTGTCTGTCAAGAAGAATAGGAAATTGTCATTAACATTTCTGCAGCGTTCTAATAACTGAATACACATTGATATAAAAGTTCAAATAGTAGCTAGTAAACACATCGTCCCTTTGGCATAAACTTGAAGCAAATGCACGCATCCTGACTGAAAAACATCTGTGGCAGGTCTATGCAAAACCACAATTGCTCATTATCGCTCAGTGATCGTATTCTGCTAATGCAGATGGATATAAGGCTGTGTGTAGTCTGGTGCCTGGAACAGGAAGACTAACTGTTTGTCTCCACAGGTGTGGACACTGCCAGAGCCTGACTGCTGACTGGAAGAAAACAGCCACAGCCTTGAAGGTAAACTCTAGATCTGTTATTAGTGTTATGTCACTTATATTACACCAATATTATTTCAACTTAAGATGTTGTAATTCAACTTTAGTTGTTTTATTAAAGCATTATGTCACTAGCCACATAAAGTGCACATTACTACAGTGCACTCCACATGCAGTCATCACATCTGTGCAGGACAATTGGATAACTATAAGCAGTTGATCACTATACCGCATTCACAATAAGCAGCTGCATCTTTTACTGCTACTGCTTGTCAGTGTTATGTCCTGGGTGTATATCTTTCTAGTACAAAACAAATAGAGATCACCAGCGCACTATGAGCTATACTAATGAGGGATGCAATGACTATTTCTGGCAACAGTAATGATGATGGTGGCGACTGTAACCTCTCGCTGTTTCCCCCCCCCCAGGGCATCGTTAAGGTCGGTGCGGTGGACGCCGACCAGCACAAGTCCCTGGGTGGTCAGTATGGTGTCAGAGGCTTCCCTTCCATCAAGATATTTGGGGCCAATAAGAACAAGCCTGATGATTACCAAGGTATGTCTAGTAGCTGGGCCTTTCCCTGACTTTAAAGGTAGACTCAGAGATATGACATCATAAAGCAAACAGCGTCATCCTCAGGCTCAATTCCTACCACATGTAGAGCCGTCTGCTAAATGGCATATACTGTATTATGATGTCATATGGAAGTTACCTTTAACATGGACCAGGGTTGTGTTCATTAGGGCAAGCAATGGGAAACATTTTTAAATGCTTTTCAATTGAAAAGGAAAATCAGCGTTTCTTATTGGATCAGGTAGTCCCTCCCTGTTTCAGTCCATTTTATTCTCTTTGGTGCCTAATAAACACAACCCTGGGTCGTATTCATTAGTGCACACCCATAGCAAAACATTTTTGCAACGAAAAAAACAAACAAGCGTTTCTAATTTGACACGTTCAGGTTATCCCTTTCTATTTTTTGGTTAGTTTTCTTCCGTTTGGTGTTTAGTGAATACAACCCATGTGACTTTCTGGCAATATTTTGTATTTATTGAACCTTTATCTAACTAGGCAAGTCAATTCAGAACAGATTCTTATTTACAATGATGGCCTACCAAGAGGCAAAAGGCTTCCTGCGGGGACAGGGATAAAAAAATAAATGTAGGACAAAACAACCATCACGACAGACATCACAACACTACATAGAGATCTAAGACAACACAACATGGCAGCAACACAACATGACAACACCGCATGGTAGCAACATAGCATGGCAGCAACACATGACAACACAGCATGGCAGCAACACATGACAACACAGCATGGCAGCAACACAACATGACAACACCGCATGGTAGCAACACAACATGGCAGCAACACATGACAACACAGCATGGTAGCAACACAGCATGGTAGCAACACAACATGGCAGCAGCACAACATGGCAGCAGCACATGACAACACAGCATGGTAGCAACACAACATGGCAGTAGCACAACATGGTAGGAGCACAAACATGGTACAAACATTTAGGCACAGACAACAGCACAAAGGATAAAAAGGTCAAGACAACAATACATGAATGTGTTCGGATTGCTGGGCTTTAATGGTGTTGATAATCTCCCTCCCTCAGGTGGGCGTAGTAGCCAGGCCATAGTGGACGGAGCCCTGAATACTCTCCGTACTCTAGTGAAGGACAGGATGAGTGGCAGGTCAGGTGGTTCTGACTACAGCAGACAGGTAACTACTACTGACACCTCGGCTGGGTCATGTTCAGTATGGACAAAATGTTTAAAGTGAAATATGGAGGTACTACCTGTCCAACAAGAACACTAGTTATTTTCCGTCACAAAATGTTTTGCTACATTGTACCCTATTGAACATGAGTCCGGTGTCCTACAACATAAATTTAGCCAGATTTAGCAACGTGTTGAAATAATTAAATAAAATTACAGTCTACTTGTTTAAACATTTTGCGCAGAGTGTAAGCGGTACGTCTAAGTAAACATACTCTTTCTCCAGAGTGGTGGTGGTGGTGGTGGTGGTGGAAGTAAGAAGAATGTTGTGGAGCTGACTGATGACAACTTTGACCGGCTGGTTCTGGACAGTGGTGAAGTGTGGTTGGTGGAGTTCTTTGCCCCCTGGTGTGGCCACTGCAAGAGCCTGGAGCCTGAGTGGGCGGCTGCAGCCTCGGCCGTCAAGGAGCAGACCAAGGACAAGGTCCACCTGGGAGCCGTGGACGCCACTGTGCAACAGGGTCTGGCCAGCCGCTACGGGGTGAGCAGGAACAGCCACCAGTCAGATACTATCAGTGTAGCATCACCACTGATGTCTGTCTGCACACAACAGCAGAACGTTCAGATTGTTCTACATTATATATTTCTAACACTCTGATTTATATAGAAATACAGGAATCGTGTCTGCTCTATTCAGGACATTTCTAACAGAAACGTCCCACAACATTTGTGGCTGAGGACTGAGGTTTTTCCCGTTTCTCTTTCCGTATCTGCAGGTCCGTGGATTCCCCACAATTAAGATCTTCAAGAAGGGGGAGGAGCCTGAGGACTACCAGGGGGGGAGGACCCGAGGTGACATCATTGCCCGCGCTCTGGACCTGTTCTCTGACAACGCCGCTCCTCCAGAACTGCTTGAGGTAGATGTGTGTGTGTGTCTGTCTGGGTGTGTGTGTTTGAGAGCATTAAAACAATAAGATTGTAACCCACAAGGCTCCAAGATATCGTTTTTATGCTCTCCATCAAAGTTAATCATAATAAAAATATATATATTTGAACTAGAAGATAATCTTCCTTTTGAAGATTAGTGTTCCTCTTAAGACAGACTGTTCGATTCTGAATGGTGTGTGTGTGTGTGTGTGTGACTCTCAGATCCTTAACGCAGATGTCCTGAAGAAGACCTGCGATGACTACCAGCTCTGTGTCATTGCTGTGCTGCCCCACATCCTGGACACAGGTTAGATGGAACTACTCTATGCCAGTTTGGACCAGTTCTGACCAGTTTACTATGCTAACTTCTATTATATCAATTTATGCTTATATTCTCAGGCTATTGATATGGCAGTTAGTCATTGTACCTCATGACGGTGCATTGATCAGCCATTTTGGATCTGTACAAGACTGAACTGTCCCTTTCCTTCCTCTTGCCTTGTTACAGGTGCAGCAGGTAGGAACAGCTACCTGGAGGTGATGATGAAGATGGCAGAGAAGTACAAGAAGAAAATGTGGGGGTCAGTATATAGAAAGAGGCTGTGTTTGAGCGTATCACCGACTCAGCAGAATGACTGATTTTACAAATGATTGTATCCTAAAGAAGTACTCAATAGGATTTATTCAGTGCAGTCGATTTCAAACTGTCTGACTGAATAAATTGATCTCAGACTATGGATGGATCAATTCAACCCAATAGAATTTATTTAGTGTAATTTGATTATCTCTCTCTAGCTGGCTGTGGACTGAGGCTGGTGCTCAGATGGAGCTGGAGGCGTCGCTGGGCATCGGAGGGTTCGGCTACCCCGCCATGACGGCCATCAATGCCCGCAAGATGAAGTTCGCACTGCTCAAGGGCTCTTTCAGCGAGACCGGCATTCACGAGTTCCTCAGGTAGGGGGGCGCTGTCTGCTCATTTTGTGCTTTACACAGTATAGAGTAGCTCATGGATGCGTCCCAACTGCACCCTATTCCCTATTCCCCCTGGTCAAAAGTAGTACATTATAAAGGAAATAGGGTGCCATTTGGGACCGACCCATGCCCAACTCTCTTCCTGGCGAGATACTGGATCTGAATGCTTCTGTCCAAGCTGATTTTAAAGTCCTTGTGAACAGCCAATCAGTATACAGTATTTCCACAGTAGCATTCTGAGGTGTATCTTCTCTGTCTCTCCTAGGGATCTGTCTGTAGGCCGTGGCTCCACTGCTACCGTTGGGGGCGGGGCTTTGCCTAAGATCAACTCAGTTGATGCCTGGGACGGCAAAGATGGAGAGGTGAGAAGGGTCAAAGGTCACGGGGTGGATGGGATGCTGATGTATTCCTACCATAATACAGTTTTGGCTGAACGAGGTGACTTGAGCTTCTTTTGAAATGGTGAAGAATGGCTTTGGATGAGTCTTGCCTGGGGCCTGTTCAGGAGGATGTAACGTTACAGAACATTACCAAACGTCCAGATAGAAATGTACATTGTAGAACAGATATGTCAGGGAGAATAGACTCATTGAATACATCACAGGGCAGTATTGACTAGAAACCAAACGGACTGAAATGTCATCATCTGATATTGTTTTCTTTCAAAAACTTTTATGTTGCAAAATGTTTTGCTGTAGTTTGCAACTGTTTACACTAATGACTACCACCCATATTTTGTATTGTCTGGCCAGTTCTTACATCTTTTATCCCCAGCTCCCCGTGGAGGATGACTACGACCTGAGTGACGTGGACTTGGACGACAACATTGGGAAGGAAGAGTTGTGAGAGCCCAGCTTTCCGGGCGGGCCGATCCAGACGGATACGGTTGGGCGCCATCTTGTGTGTCTGGTCTAACTTGGTGCGACCCGTCTCTCCTCTCCCATGGAACAATGTGTAGATTGGGTCGCCCGGTTACTGAAGTACTCCAGAAGAGGAAAGAAATGAAGAGCATAACCCTGTTTGAATAATTCAGAAAAGTATCCTTCCTTTGTTACCTTGATAGAGCACAGATCTATAAGTGATAGGAGAGGAGAAAGCAAGGTTACCAGCCAATTTGACCAATCCAACCAATTCAGATCTGTGATTATTTAAAGGAAGGTAGAAGGTAAGGAAATAAGTATACATTTCTGAAGTATTTGAACAGGGCCAGAGAGACATGCAGCTTCTCACATCATCTCCGTCTGTTTGTCAAGTGGGGAGGCGTGGCCTGCAGTAGACTTCGCCCATAGAGAAATTATCTTTTATATATGTCCCATTATGGTGTCTGAGTGCACAGGCAGCGCCATTGAGGCAATCTCCATTTTGAAGTAGTCCATTTGTCTTCTAGAAGTTGGCAAGCAAACTGAATAGGTGCACTGCCACCTAGTGTTATGTTTGAACCGGTATAAAGCCAAAGTTGGCGATTTACTGGCAACTGCAGTTATGGAATGTTTGCTCAAGAGTGTGTCATTCATTGGCTGATCCCTCCTGATGACCAGGATGAAATCATGTGATCCTTCCTTATCCCATAGGAATCCCCACCCAGTTGACTACTTTAAAATGGTGGAAGCCCTCAATGTCCATGCCAAAACAGGTTATATCCATCTAGAATCCTCTAACTCCAAGACTTTGCCTTACAGACCTGCTGAACATTATATTTTCTGATTTAGTCTTTATTTTTTTTCTCGGTGAGAACAGCAGTGATTTTACATTGTCTGTGCAGGACAAAGGGGAATGTGGGACTTCTTGTGTAGATTCTTCTTACACAACTTTATTTTGATTGTGTGAAAACAAAATGAAATTGTTAAAAAATAATAAAGAGAATAAAAAGTCTGTTTCATTATTCATGTAAATTGCTGAGAATGACAAGCAGAGCTCAGGCACAGCTATAACCTCTAACTGGACTGTAGGGAACCTCTAACCCTTTCACTAGACTGCAAGCGTGTATCTGTATTTAACCTTAGTCACCCGCAATTGGAACCAACCCACTGTACTCATGACATCCTAGCTACACAAACTGTAAAAGCAGCATATTAGTGAAGCAAGGCTTGCGTTGCAGACCTTTTTTTGTTACCATAAAGAAGTCTGAAGTAAACAAAGTTGCATTTTTTTTTTTTTTCTGATGTGCTTCTGGAGCAGCAGGCTAAATAAAAACACACGTTTGCGGTGTAGTTTTCAGGGTCAGGGTCCCCAAAGTGTGCTTATTGGGAACTGAGATAATCCACTCTGTTGGCAAGCCCTGTGGAGCTAAACAAACCAGTGACTGCAAAAGATTACAAGATACTGGTTTTAATACATCACTGGAACTTTCTGTACAGTTGGGTATTAAAACATTCATTTTCAAAATTCCTGTGCTGCAGAAACAGTATATAGTTAAAGTGAAAAACATTTTTGAATGTCCCTAACTAATATTACATTTAGAGCAAAGGTCACAATGAGATGATCCATGGCTTTTACGTGTTAGTAATTTAGCAGATAATTAGGGTTAAGTGTCTTGCTCAAGGGTACATTGACAGAATTTTCACCTAGTCAGCTCGGTGATTCAAACCAGCAACCCTTCAGTTACTGTCCCAACGCTCTTCATTGTTAGGCTACGTGCCGGTTGACGTACAAAATATTGGTTTTGGTTGATTTCTTCTTACCGTAACACGTCAGGGGAAAAAGTCATAATACTTACTAGTGTAATAATACATTCAGTACAAATATTTAGATATGGCACTTCACGTTGACTAAAGGCAAGCTAAAATAAAACATTAAGTAAAACATTTGCAAGGAAATGTCATAAGAGTCTATCAGTGGTACTGTGGGTGTAGAACTTTTTGTTTCATGAAGCAATACATATCGCTGTAGAATGCATGAAACCGCTGCATTGGGATATTGGAAATTGCTATCCTGGTCCCAGATCTGTTTGTGCTGTCTTGCATGCAATAGAGAGAACAAACAGATCTGGGATCAGGCTAGGGAACTACTGATGATGTAAACAAGACATGGAATGAGAGAATACAAAATGGCTGCCTGATATGGGTGTTGTAATGACAACTGTGCCTCTTCCACCTCTTTCTCGTGTGTGTGTGTTGGATGGGGGATGATACAGTGCTCTCTCCACTTTCCTGTCTTCAGAACTGTGTGTTTGTTTATGTCTTCAGAACTGGCGAGAGGTCCCCTGGTCAGATTGCAGGAGCCGGACGATGGAAGGGTCACTCTTGGCACCTTTGATGAACTCCTCCAGAGAGAGTTTGCCTATAGTCCAGAAGAGACCCCAGGTTAGCAACACACACTACACTATAAACACCAAAAAGCACATTATTTGCACAGCAGGGGGGAGAAAACCTCTGAACGAGGCCACCAGAAATCCATACTGTTTCAATACACAGACATACAGTGGGGAGAACAAGTATTTGATACACTGCCGATTTTGCCGATTTTCCTACTTACAAAGCATGTAGAGGTCTGTAATTTTTATCATAGGTACACTTCAACTGTGAGAGACGGAATCTAAAACAGAAATCCCAAAAATCACATTGTATGATTTTTAAGTAATTAATTAGCATTTTATTGCATGACATAAGTATTTGATACATCAGAAAAGCAGAACTTAATATTTGGTACAGAATCCTTTGTTTGCAATTACAGAGATCATACGTTTCCTGTAGTTCTTGACCAGGTTTGCACACACTGCAGCAGGGATTTTGGCCCACTCCTCCATACAGACCTTCTCCAGATCCTTCAGGTTTCGGGGCTGTCGCTGGGCAATACGGACTTTCAGCTCCCTCCAAAGATTTTCTATTGGGTTCAGGTCTGGAGACTGGCTAGGCCACTCCAGGACCTTGAGATACTTCTTACGGAGCCACTCCTTAGTTGCCCTGACTGTGTGTTTCGGGTCGTTGTCATGCTGGAAGACCCAGCCACGACCCATCATCAATGCTCTTACTGAGGGAAGGAGGTTGTTGGCTAAGATCTCGCAATACATGGCCCCATCCATCCTCCCCTCAATACGGTGCAGTCGTCCTGTCCCCTTTGCAGAAAAGCATCCCCAAAGAATGATGTTTCCACCTCCATGCTTCACGGTTGGGATGGTGTTCTTGGGGTTGTACTCATCCTTCTTCTTCCTCCAAACACGGCGAGTGGAGTTTAGACCAAAAAGCTCTATTTTTGAATCATCAGACCACATGACCTTCTCCCATTCCTCCTCTGGATCATCCAGATGGTCATTGGCAAACTTCAGACGGGCCTGGACATGCGCTGGCTTGAGCAGGGGGACCTTGTGTGCGCTGCAGGATTTTAATCCATGACGGCGTAGTGTGTTACTAATGGTTTTCTTTGAGACTGTGGTCCCAGCTCTCTTCAGGTCATTGACCAGGTCCTGCCGTGTAGTTCTGGGCTGATCCCTCACCTTCCTCATGATCATTGATGCCCCACGAGGTGAGATCTTGCATGGAGCCCCAGACCGAGGGTGATTGACCATCATCTTGAACTTCTTCCATTTTCTAATAATTGCGCCAACAGTTGTTGCCTTCTCACCAAGCTGCTTGCCTATTGTCCTGTAGCCCATCCCAGCCTTGTGCAGGTCTACAATTTTATCCCTGATGTCCTTACACAGCTCTCTGGTCTTGGCCATTGTGGAGAGGTTGGAGTCTGTTTGATTGAGTGTGTGGACAGGTGTCTTTTATACAGGTAACGAGTTCAAACAGGTGCAGTTAATACAGGTAATGAGTGGAGAACAGGAGGGCTTCTTAAAGAAAAACTAACAGGTCTGTGAGAGCCGGAATTCTTACTGGTTGGTAGGTGATCAAATACTTATGTCATGCAATAAAATGCAAATTAATTACTTAAAAATCATACAATGTGATTTTCTGGATTTTTGTTTTAGATTCCGTCTCTCACAGTTGAAGTGTACCTATGATAAAAATGACAGACCTCTACATGCTTTGTAAGTAGGAAAACCTGCAAAATCGGCAGTGTATCAAATACTTGTTCTCCCCACTGTAGCACATAAGAGCTCAAGTGAAATACCCATTCAAGACATACTGTAGGCTCAGGTTTTGTGGACTCAAGTTTGCACTGTAAATGATTATGTCACTAGAACAAGTCGAAGAACGAGATGTTTAAAAGCAAAGAAAAACTCACCGTCTTTGTCTACGTCCATCTGTCTGAAGATTTTATCTGTCCGTTTCTCTGGCGTCGACTCATCTTCTGGCATCTTCATCACTGAGGACACCATCTTGTAGATCGCCTGCGGAAGGAAGAAGAATGTATCTTGGGCAAAACAGTTTCATTAAGCTCGTAAGGAATTAAAAAGTTACATTCTTCAAGAATCAATGTGTATACAGTTTGACCATTAAACAACAGGGTAAATCGCAAATAGTGCCTTAAAAAAATGATTCAATGTTCTCTGTCAGAATGGAACTATTCTGCAGTCAGGTTACCACCTGGAAAAATCATCACGGGGTCTCTGGCTTTATAAAAACATCAATGAGACAGGAGCATGTAGTCTGAGGACACTTTAACAAGGCAATTTGTTTACTCAGGTTCGTTTGTATCAGCACCACACACAATCGCCTGAGCCAACACTGATACGGGACAGGCTGCTCAGGCCACGATGGTGGGGAGAGCAAATATCACCATGTTGATAAAGGATAATAAAAGGAGAACAAGTAGCAGCCAATGTTCATGACTTGTGGTGAAAATATGTTTATGATGTCACGGATGTGAGTAATAAAGAACATATCACTCAGATACAGTGGGGCAAAAAAGTATTTAGTCAGCCACCAATTGTGCAAGTTCTCCCACTTAAAAAGATGAGAGAGGCCTGTAATTTTCATCATAGGTACACTTCAACTATGACAGACAAAATGAGAAAAAAAAATCCAGAAAATCACATTGTAGGATTTTTAATGAATTTATTTGCAAATTATGGTGGAAAATAAGTATTTGGTCACCTACAAACAAGCAAGATTTCTGGCTCTCACAGACCTGTAACTTCTTCTTTAAGAGGCTCCTCTGTCCTCCACTCGTTACCTGTATTAATGGCACCTGTTTGAACTTGTTATCAGTATAAAAGACACCTGTCCACAACCTCAAACAGTCACACTCCAAACTCCACTATGGCCAAGACCAAAGAGCTGTCAAAGTACACCAGAAACAAAATTGTAGACCTTCACCAGGCTGGGAAGACTGAATCTGCAATAGGTAAGCAGCTTGGTTTGAAGAAATCAACTGTGGGAGCAATTATTAGGAAATGGAATACATACAAGACCACTGATAATCTCCCTCGATCTGGGGCTCCACGCAAGATCTCACCCCGTGGGGTCAAAATGATTACAAGAACAGTGAGCAAAAATCCCAGAACCACACGGGGGGACCTAGTGAATGACCGGCAGAGAGCTGGGACCAAAGTAACAAAGCCTACCATCAGTAACACAACGCCGGCAGGGACTCAAATCCTGCAGTGCCAGACGTGTCCCCGTGCTTAACTTCTTGCAACTATAGGGGGTGCTGTTCCGCATTAGCATATTTGTGTCTCCAAATTAAACTGCCTCGTGCTAAATTCTTGATCGTACAATATGCATATTATTGTTATTATTGGATAGAAAACACCTTCTAGTTTCTATAG
This sequence comes from Salvelinus alpinus, assembly GCF_045679555.1. Lineage (NCBI taxonomy): Eukaryota > Metazoa > Chordata > Actinopteri > Salmoniformes > Salmonidae > Salvelinus > Salvelinus alpinus. The sequence goes on from NC_092112.1 coordinate 17,642,008, forward strand.
AAGTTGGAATTTTGTCTCTGAGTGGTACAGAACAATTTCTACAGCACTTTTCATGACAGGGTTCAGATTTCAGAAATTTTTACCTCTGATCTGGGGTCTGTTTTTAAGGCGACAGTGAATGCTATGAAGAAACCGACACTGCCTACGTCTTCCTCTGGGTGTCTGTACGTCATCACGTTTTCAATGAAATCGATGGGACGTTCACAGCCATTATAAAAGACGAAAATGTACAGAGACCCCCCTTTCTCATTGTGCGCCTGAAGCGTAAAGGACATCGGACCTGCCTCGTTCCAAATCGTTTTCTAACCAGCAATATTTCTCCGGTCATGTTTTCAGTCGTTATAGTTGTTAAAAACATCATAATGTATTTAATTTGAACCGTTTTATAGCAATTTATATCCGTTTAGTGCGATTTTGAGGAATTTCTTTGTTGTGCACTCTGAAAGTTTGGACACGTTTTAGGGTGTCGGTCGTTGGTGGTGGACATTTCGAAGGACAGAGGACATCTATCGACCAAAAGACGTTTATAACATAGAAAGGATACATTGCCCAAGAATCTGATGGAAGAACAGCTCAAAGTAAGCAATATTTAATATGATAAATCGTGTTTCTGTCGAAATATTTTAAACGCATATTTCGCCATTTTGTTTGGTATAGCTTCACTTGGCCAACCCTGTATTGAAAAGTAAGGATAATTTTAAAAATGTAAATCAGCGGTTGCATTAAGAACTAATTTGTCTTTCGATTGCTGTCAACCCTGTATTTTTTAGTCAAGTATATGATTAGCTTTCAATTAAACTAGATCACTCTGATAGATGACGTCAGACATATTGAGGCTTGATTTCCTAGTATTTTTATTGTGTAACCACGGTTTTGTATGGCTAAATATGCACCTTTTCGAACAAACTGTATATGTATATTGTAAAATGATGTTACAGGAGTGTCATCGGAAGAATTCTGAGAAGGTTAGTGAAAAAATTAATATATTTTGGCGGTGATTACGTTATAGCGCTCTTTGGCTGGAATCGATGCTCTGGTAACGTTTGCACATGTGGTATGCTAACTTATCGATTTATTGTGTTTTCGCTGAAAAACGCTTAGAAAATCTGAAATATGGTCTGAAATCACAAGAACTGGGTCTTTCCATTGCTATGCTTTGTCTATTTTTATGAAATGTTTTATGATGAGTAAATTGGTCATACACGTTGCTCTATCTAGTAATTCTAGTCGATTTGTGATGGTGGGTGCAATTGTAAACTGTGATTTCTACCTGAAATATGCACTTTTTTCTAACAAAAACTATCCTATACCATGAATATGTTATCAGACTGTCATCTGAAGAGGTTTTTTCTTGGTTAGTGGATATCAATATCTTAGTTGAGCCGAATTGGTGATAGCACCTGAAGGAGTAAGAAACTGATGGAGTTAGAATAGTGGTGTATTTTGCTAACGTGTTTAGCTAATAGATTTACATATTTTGTCTTCCCTGTAAAACATTTTAAAAATCTGAAATGGTGGCTTTATTCACAAGATCTGTATCTTTCATCTGGTGTCTTGGACTTGTGATTTAATGATATTTAGATGCTACTATCTACTTGTGAAGCTATGCTAGGTATGCTAATCAGTGTGTGGGGGGGTGGGGGGTGCTCCCGGACCCGGGGTAGAGGCTCGTTAGAGGTTAAGCCAGTACATGTCCAGGCCCGTCTGAAGTTTGCTAGAGAGCATTTGGATGATCCAGAAGAAGATTGGGAGAATGTCATATGGTCAGATGAAACCAAAATATAACTTTTTGGTAAAAACTCAACTCGTCGTGTTTGGAGGACAAAGAATGCTGAGTTGCATCCAAAGAACACCATACCTACTGTGAAGCATGGGGGTGGAAACATCATGCTTTGGGGCTGTTTTTCTGCAAAGGGACCAGGACGACTGATCCGTGTAAAGGAAAGAATGAATGGGGCCATGTATCGTGAGATTTTGAGTGAAAACCTCCTTCCATCAGCAAGGGCATTGAAGATGAAACGTGGCTGGGTCTTTCAGCATGACAATGATCCCAAACACACCGCCCGGGCAACGAAGGAGTGGCTTCGTAAGAAGCATTTCAAGGTCCTGGAGTGGCCTAGCCAGTCTCCAGATCTCAACCCCATAGAAAATCTTTGGAGGGAGTTGAAAGTCCGTGTTGCCCAGGAACAGCCCCAAAACATCACTGCTCTAGAGGAGATCTGCATGGAGGAATGGGCCAAAATACCAGCAACAGTGTGTGAAAACCTTGTGAAGACTTACAGAAAACGTTTGACCTCTGTCATTGCCAACAAAGGGTATATAAAAAAGTATTGAGATAAACTTTTGTTATTGACCAAATACTTATTTTCCACCATAATTTGCAAATAAATTCATTAAAAATCCTACAATGTGATTTTCTGGATTTTTTTCCCTCATTTTGTCTGTCATAGTTGAAGTGTACCTATGATGAAAATTACAGGCCTCTCTCATCTTTTTAAGTGGGAGAACTTGCACAATTGGTGGCTGACTAAATACTTTTTTGCCCCACTGTATATACAGTAAAAGAAAAGTCGTAAATAGGAGAGAGAGAGATCCTGTCGGAGGTCTTTAGAATCCACAGTGAAAAGTATGGCAATTTAAAGGTAGACTCAGCAAGATGACGTTGCAACGAGCAGCACCGCAGATATTGCGATGAGCGCGATGCAAGACTTTGCTCTCACATGGTCACACAGAGTATCTGCACATGTGCACAGGTGCGCTTCACGCTACAGTGTGGTAGCTATGGGATCGATCTGGAGGCGAAACAAACGCACACCTGTTTAGGCGAGGTGCTGGCTAGCAGAGTAGAACACTTGAGAAAGAAAAGAAGCTCAGATCCAGACAAAACCCTGGTTATTAAATTATTGCATCTGAGGTCCTAGAGTGAGGCTCTCCTTTTCTTTTTCAAGCTATGGGATCAAAACATCAAAGAAGTTTAGTCTCGTGATTAGTTGTTGCGAAAATTGACCGGATATTGTCCTTACTTCGTGCATGCAACGTCATATCGCTGAGTCTACCATTAATATGGCCATCTATCAGTCATTGTTATCCAAAGCAACGGACAGAACTATCAACATTGACAATGACACATATTCAGAATATGTGGTGCATGCAGGAATCACACCCACAACCCTGGTACTGCTAGCACCATGTACTGTTAGAATAAAAGGTGCTTCCTAGAACTAGAAATGGTTCTTTGGCTATTCCTGTTGGGACACTCAATGGAAAACCCTCAGAGGTTTATTGAAAAAGGTTCACTGAGCCATCAGAACTACCTCACCTCATTGGTAGACTACATCTCACCTGTACAATCTCCAGCATCTCAGCCCGGCTGATGTAACCGTTCCCGTCCAGGTCATACATACTGAAGGCCCAGCGCAGCTTCTGCTCCAGGCCGCCGCGCGACGTAACGCTCAGCGCAATGATGAACTCCCGGAAGTCAATGGTGGCGTCGCCGTTGGTGTCGAATGTCCGGAAGACGTGCTCGGCGAACTTGGAAGCGTCGCCATACGGGAAGAAGTTGGCGTAGATCTTCTTGAACTCTTCGACGGTCAGGTGGCCCGTGGGGCAGTCTTTGAGGAAGCCTCTGTACCATTCCTGAAGCTCGTGGTCAGAAAATTCTGTGTTCTCGCGCAGGTCGTTCAGCACTTCGGGACGCAGTTTGCTGTTCTGTTTCCCCATGACTGCCTCTCTGCAACAAAGTTTAGAACCTCGAGGGTCTTTCCTGGTTAAATTACGGTGAAATGTAATGTGGAGCCTCTTTCACAGTCTACTGGGCTGCTAGTCTTGGGACCTGATCTCCACCACGCAGGTTGCAGGACCCCCTTCTGCTGTCCTCAAGATGTCTGTCTGCTGGCTGGCTGCAGGTCCCCTTCCGCTCTCCTCAAGATGTCTGTCTGCTGGCTGGCTGCAGGTCCCTTTCTGCTCTCCTCAAGATGTCTGTCTGTTGGCTGGCTGCTCGATCAATGTCCTCTTCCTCTGTTCCTACGGGAGATGGAACACTCTCATTAGGAACATCAAGTGAAACACCAGTGATAGTGCGGTTTTAATTAAACCAATTTGTCTGGATGTTGTATAATAACTTGTGAGGTTGAAGAACCACCTTAAACAGCCAAATGTTGATTCATACTGAATGATGGTTATTATAAACTGGGTGGTTCGAGCCCTGAATGCTGATTGGATGACAGCCGTGGTATATCAGACCGTATACCACGGGTATGACAAAATATTTATTTTTACTACTCTAATTACGTTGGTATCCAGTTTATAATAGCAATAAGGCACCTCGGGGGGTTGTGATATACGGCCAATATACCACTTTTAAGGGCTGTATCCAGGCACTCCGCGTTGCGTCGTGCTTAAGAACACCCCTTAGCCATGGTATACAGTGGGGAGAACAAGTATTTGATACACTGCCGATTTTGCAGGTTTTCCTACTTACAAAGCATGTAGAGGTCTGTAATTTTTATCATAGGTACACTTCAACTATGAGAGACGGAATCTAAAACAAAAATCCAGAAAATCACATTGTATGATTTTTAAGTAATTAATTTGCATTTTATTGCATGACATAAGTATTTGATACATCAGAAAAGCAGAACTTAATATTTGGTAGAGAAACCTTTGTTTGCAATTACAGAGATCATACGTTTCCTGTAGTTCTTGACTAGGTTTGCACACACTGCAGCAGGGATTTTGGCCCACTCCTCCCTACAGATCATCTCCAGATCCTTCAGGTTTCGGGGCTGTCGCTGGGCAATAAGGACTTTCAGCTCCCTCCAAAGATTTTCTATTGGGTTCAGGTCTGGAGACTGGCTAGGCCACTCCAGGACCTTGAGATGCTTCTTACGGAGCCACTCCTTAGTTGCCCTGGCTGTGTGTTTTGGGTCGTTGTCATGCTGGAAGACCCAGCCATGACCCATCTTCAATGCTCTTACTGAGGGAATGAGGTTGTTGGCCAAGATCTCGCGATACATGGCCCCATCCATCCTCCCCTCAATACGGTGCAGTCGTCCTGTCCCCTTTGCAGAAAAGCATCCCCAAAGAATGATGTTTCCACCTCCATGCTTCACGGTTGGGATGGTGTTCTTGGGGTTGTACTCATCCTTCTTCTTCCTCCAAACACGGTGAGTGGAGTTTAGACCAAAAAGCTCTATTTTTGTCTCATCAGACCACATGACCTTCTCCCATTCCTCCTCTGGATCATCCAGATGGTCATTGGCAAACTTCAGACGGGCCTGGACATGCGCTGGCTTGAGCAGGGGGACCTTGCGTGCGCTGCAGGATTTTAATCCATGACGGCGTAGTGTGTTACTAATGGTTTTCTTTGAGACTGTGGTCCCAGCTCTCTTCAGGTCATTGACCAGGTCCTGCCGTGTAGTTCTGGGCTGATCCCTCACCTTCCTCATGATCATTGATGCCCCACGAGGTGAGATCTTGCATGGAGCCCCAGACCGAGGGTGATTGACCGTCATCTTGAACTTCTTCCATTTTCTAATAATTACGCCAACAGTTGTTGCCTTCTCACCAAGCTGCTTGCCTATTGTCCTGTAGCCCATCCCAGCCTTGTGCAGGTCTACAATTCTATCCCTGATGTCCTTACACAGCTCTCTGGTCATGGCCATTGTGGAGAGGTTGGAGTCTGTTTGATTGAGTGTATGGACAGGTGTCTTTTATACTGGTAACGAGTTCAAACAGGTGCAGTTAATACAGGTAATGAGTGGAGAACAGGAGGGCTTCTTAAAGAAAAACTAACAGGTCTGTGAGAGCCGGAATTCTTACTGGTTGGTAGGTGATCAAATACTTACGTCATGCAATAAAATGCAAATGAATTACTTAAAAATCATACAATGTAATTTTCTGGATTTTTGTTTTAGATTCCGTCTCTCACAGTTGAAGTGTACCTATGATAAAAATTACAGACCTCTACATGCTTTGTAAGTAGGAAAACCTGCAAAATCGGCAGTGTATCAATTACTTGTTCTCCCCACTGTATATACACCACACCCACTCGTGCCTTATTGCTTAATTATAACGTTTGACCGAAGAGGCTTTGAACAGCCTATGAGCAGTGGCAGAGTGATACTGATAAGATGACAACTGAGATGCTCCGAGTGCCACTCGGGAGGGCGAGACCTGGTCTCCAAGGCAACCATTTGAATGCCCTCACGCGGTGAGAATTTATCGACCGTTTGCCATGCGATGGAAGGAGAGTGGCTGGGAGCATTCTAGGATTCAATACGTCAGTCTTGTCTCTCAAAAAGGTCAGCACGGTACAAGAAGCTGTTGTTACCTCAGAAGCCAGCCAACCATTAGATAATCCAGGTAACTAGGTTAGGCCAAGTGGGAGGCGGTTACACACACAGGCAGGGGTTTTGAGTTGTATGTGTGTGTGTATGTGCAAGAGAGAGTGAGGGAGAGAAAGAAAGAATGTGTGAAAAAGAGGGGAATAACAGGGTATCTGGCATCACAGCATATTGGTCGTTTTTTATCACAGATTCATAAGAGACCGCATCTAATTAGCCTACTGGGAAAATTGAAAGAAATGTGCCACTGCAGGGGGCTTCTTGGGCCTTTTTGAGGGCATCATTGTAAAACTGCGTGCGTGGTGTGCATGTGTCCGTGTGTGGGAGAGAGAGAAAGAGAACTTGCAATAGAAAAAGTAACATGTATCAAAGGAAAACCCTAATTTCTAGGTAGGCTATACCATGGGAGCCGCGGTGACTGCACACACATGGCACACATTTAATGACACATTATATAACACTTCCTCTCCCTCCACTTTACCAACAAAGCTTTTATTGGCCAGAGAGAAAAGGTCATATGATCCTGTTCTCTGTTTACCTCTCTTTCTCTGTTTACCTCTCTTTCGCTCTGTCCTCTCTTTCTCTCTGTCCTCTCTTTCTCTGTTTACCTCTCTTTCTCTCTGTCCTCTCTTTCTCTCTGTCCTCTCTTTCTCTGTTTACCTCTCTTTCTCTGTTTACCTCTCTTTCTCTCTGTCCTCTCTTTCTCTCTGTCCTCTCTTTCTTTGTTTACCTCCCTTTCTCTCTGTCCTCTCTTTCTTTGTTTACCTCCATTTCTCTCTGTCCTCTCTTTCTCTGTTTACCTCTCTTTCTCTGTTTACCTCTCTTTCTCTCTGTCCTCTTTCTCTGTTTACCTCTCTTTCGCTCTTTCCTCTCTTTCTCTGTTTACCTCTCTTTCTCTCTGTCCTCTGAGATTATTGGCACAGGACAGATTATACCAGAGACAGTAGCAGAGGACAGAAACTAATTGGGCTTGTGACTGTGCTCTAACAAGCTTCTCGAAAGGCCTCTCGTCTCAGAAAGAATCATGTGTCCACACTACACAGTCCTTAATGTAATTTCCTGCAGTTCTCAATCTGAGTCGCAATGTAAACGGAGCTCTAAGGGGGTGAGTGGATTGGGAGTAGCCTGAACTCTCCCTGTCACACCACCACTAGCCCTTGGTTTACAGCTGTGCACAGCTGGGAATGAAACATCACAGACACACACACCCATCCAGAGCCCGACCGCACCCCCTGGCCCCAGAGTGTAACACCCCCAGGATGCAACAGGCAGCGCCTACCCTGGACTGGGTCACATGGTCACATGGACGGTTTTCCACGCCAACTCACTGTGCTTGGCAGGGCTAGGTCAGACATAAACACAGATATTGCTATTTATTCCCTCCTTGCACACAAACCCACAAGACATCCAAAAAGATTCCATTCCAGATAGAAATGGCTGTAATTTTTTAACTTCTAATTTTAAAGTTTTTAAAAACACTTAGTAGCCTACACTCCAATAGATGCCCATGAAGTAACCACTTGATCATACAGTTGTATGATAATGCATTAACACTATAGCAACAATGTCATGTAGTCATTTTTTAAGATGAAGATTTTGCTGGATAGCAATGCAGGTTTACACACAGTGAAGGATGTTTGTTAAAAGCAATGTCTTCCTTTGCGGATGTCTTACTGAAAAGGAGCTACATACGGAAGAACTGTAAGCTATGTGGATCTCCTGTCAGACCTAGAACAATAAGTTCTACAAAATGGCACATACCGTGTCAGTGGCTGATATCTACCCAGTCTGGTGCTTGGCAGGTTACACAGTATTACATTTTACAGGTTTTTTCACAGCTAGAACCTTAGCCTAATACTGCCAATTCAAATGATGTATTCAGTGCCATGAACAGAAGTTGGGATGGCAAGCTAGCCCTGTTTTCTTGTGTATAGAAAGTATTTGGCTGTGATTCAAACAAACTGCAACGTTCACTTAACAGATTATTAATGTTTGAGCCAACATCCGCAGCTTTTACCACAAAAAATGGTATCAAGTGTGGTACCACGTCAGCACGTTGCAGTTTGTCTTTGTCTGTTTTTATGGCATGAAGGTGGCAGTATAATGACGTTTCCCTTCCTCCTTGTAGACTGTATCATGGTGGAGATGGTGGAAAATGTTACTGACTGGTGCTATTTGGATTGCTGTCATACCTTGTCCATAGACTGTTTACAGGGTAAGCAAACCAATATGTCATTTGGGTGAACTATCCCTTTGTTATTTTTCCCCATTGCGTTCCAACAGGTATTCAAGCAGGTGGCGTCACTCCTTTGCGAAGTGCAGACGGTTCATTGTGCTATCTGTTGTAAGATCATGCTTTTTTTACCAACCAGAAAAAATTGTTTAGTTTGCGTGTTTTCATATGCTGATAGAACCACACTTTTGATTTGTTTGTGGGAAAAGAACAGGCCTCACTAAATTCACATATGAATTCCAGTGACATCCATTAGGCCTATGTTCTGCGATTGAGAAACTGGTTGTCCCATATTAAACCTAGATTCCTTCCACAGCACGTTCACACCATGAGCAGCCCCGTGAGATTATTATTTCACATTCAATGCTTGCGTCCCAAAAGGCACCCTATTCCTTATTTAGGCCTAGTGCACTCCTTTGACCACAGCCCTATGGAACCTGGTCAAAAGTAACGCACTACATTGGAATAGGGTGCCATTTTGGACACAACCAATGTCTGCCTTTCCTCTCAGTAACACGGCAACAGTCTTTCTCTTGTTGCTCTGGCTCTACCACTTACTGTAGTCTGTAGAAGCCCCCCCCCCCCCCCTATCAACCTTTTACCCAATAACCATGGCTGTCGTTGTTCCACTTTTTCCACTGGCTAATGAAAATATTTTGCACAGCTTCCAGATTCCACACACTCACACGGCATGCATTTTCCCGACTGGGGAGTCCTGTCCCACCTCTGATCCCCGAAAGTTCCACTCTCTTCCATTTCTAACGGTATGTAGCAAATCATCAGGTCCAGTAAATCACATATGACTCCAGTAACCCCTAACCCCAGTGTCGGTGACCGTTGCCGTGGAGCTCGTTACCTTACACATGGCCTACAGGCAGGCTTAGTGACCTCATCACATGCCGGGGGAGACCCTGACTGGTGTCAAAAGATTCCCCCCAACACAAAGCACCAACTCTCTCCGGCTGCAGTGAACCAGATGATCACACTCAAAACAAACAGCAGGCTGTCAACCATTTGGAGAATTCCCAGTATCGGCCCAGAATAGCATTGTTGGCAATGGCGCTCCGTTTAATGATGTCTGTCAGGGGGCGTCAACATGCACATTTCCCATTGCTGACTACTGCTCCAGAGATGGATTGGACAGAGAAAATATTATTTGGTCCGTCTGTATTTATCATAGCGTTTTGCTGCGAATGCAAATGGCCAATCCATCACGTGATGTGCTTGTGGAGAGAGAACCTAGCTAGACAGCGTACTGGCATTGAACATCTCATTACCGTAGCATGCTGTGAAGCTGACTGGGCTTCAATTAAATATGTACTAGTGAACTGAACGTCTTTATGGAAGATTACCGTTAAAGTCACTCATTCACACCTCTCTGTCAAAGTTGGCTGTGATGAGACTTTTGAGAAAAGCTAGGTCAGGAGATGACCCAGTATTTGATCGAGGAGGGCAAAATACATTTCCAAACCATTCTCACGTCCATCTGTGTGTGAGGTTTACTGAGGCAGTGTCAGAAAAGCATGAACTGTAGCAGACATATATAGTCCCTTGACACACCTGTCTCCACGGCAACACCATGGTGCTAAGGCTGACTTATGCAAGGGAGGAGGCAGTAACTAACGACTGGGGCACATCTCCAACTGGGCACAGCATTCAAAGCATTGCAGATATAAATGGAGCACATAGAACCGCAGACACATGTCTGTATTCTACTTGTTAGAAAATAGGGTTCATTCTAGTACTAGTTGTACCTGATACATTCTGAACATCCTGTTCTGTTATCTCCAAATAAATGACTTGAGAGAAAAAAAATATTATTGTGTAGAATATGACACAATGTGATAATATCTGCTGGAAAAAATAATTCAATGTCTTCAACAATAATCCTCTCAATGTTTTTATAAATCCTTTTATATTTCCTAAAAAAATCTATGACATCGACTTTGACTATTGCCACACCTTACATAAAGCAGATAATATGCCATTCTATTTTCCTAGCCCACAATAACCCCCATATGAGCTTCTATCGGCTGCAGAAAACACCACTGTGACAAGATGGACATACGCATGATCAGATATCTAACCATGGCAAGAAAGTTGCCGATTTTAAACTACAGTCTGAAGGACGCAAGATTATGCACATAAATGCATCGCCATATTGAGCCAACATCGAGCATATACAATTATTAAAATAAATATCGAACTGTCAACAAACTCAACGTTTCATACTTAGTCCTGGCTTACGATGTTGTGCTGTCGGCTGAAGATGGGTAGGCCTATCCAGTCCGGTTGTGTCCAAGTTGCGGCTCAATACCGTTAACTTTTATTTCTAACGCTTCAATAGAAAAACTAAACTCAAGTAAATTAAGGTTACAATTACCTTGAGATTGTATAAGCAACCGTATTCAGTCTGAACATTAAACTATTGAAAGGACTACACAACTAAAAAGTATTTTTGAAGGAAGTTCTGTTTTAAAATATATTCAGAGATCAGGCTAAACAACTTCTTCTTGCAACGCTGGTTCCTCATTTTGCATGATATACGACACATACACACACGGCTGCTCTGCTTTACCCGGACTCGCCCAATTCTCTCGCCGGGGATGTCTTTTCTAACTAATAGCAGTCGTTTTACCTTTATACTGCCTCATAGTGGCATTTGATAGGCTACTTTAATAAAAAAATAACCCTTCCCCTCAATGGAGTGTATGTATTTTTGTATGTAGGCTTCGGTAATAAATTCTCAAGTAATATTACTGCCAATAGGCCCCTCCTACTTGGATATAGAACAATCCACACTCGCTACCACAAGATTTGCTCTGCTGATACAGTAGCGGGAACGTAACTGTAACTGTTGGCTCAAATACAATCTGCAGGTCCAATGGAAGGATATCTGATCGGTGTGGGTATTTAATTGCACATTCTGGATTTGTTTAAACGTTTGGTGTTAGTCTTGCAACCGTATCATGTTACACTCATTATTTATTTCATAAGAAGTTTGGACTACATTACTATAGTAAATACTGTACTAATATAAATTCATAGGAACATTGCATTCTATGTGTCAATTCCATTGTTATCAAGTCAGTTAACGGACCCTTGTTGAATATAAAAGGCCTAGGCCTATAGAATTTACTTTAAGAATGCTCAATAAGGTATACAGTCGTGGCCAAAATTTTGAGAATGACACAAATATTCATTTCCACAAAGTTTGCTGCTTCAGTGTCTTTAGATATTTTTGTCAGATGTTACTATGGAATTCTGAAGTATAATTGCAAGCATTTCATAAGTGTCAAAGGCTTTTATTGACAATTACATGAAGTTGATGCAAAGAGTATATTTGTAGTGTTGACCCTTCTTTTTCAAGACCTCTGCAATCCGCCCTGGCATGCTGTCAATTAACTTCTGGGCCACATCCTGACTGATGGCAGCCCATTCTTGCATAATCAATGCTTGGAGTTTGTCACAATCTTGAGGATAGACCACAAGTTCTCAATGGGATTAAGGTCTGTGGAGTTTCCTGGCCATGGACCCAAAATATCAATGTTTTGTTCCCCGAGCCACTTAGTTATCACTTTTACCTTATGGCAAGGTGCTCCATCATGCTGGAAAAAGCATTGTTTGTCACCAAACTGTTCCTGGATGGTTGGGAGAAGTTGCTCTCGGAGGTTGTGTTGGTACCATTCTTTATTCATGGCTGTGTTCTTAGGCAAAATTGTGAGTGAGCCCACTCCCTTAGCTGAGAAGCAACCCCACACATGAATGGTCTCAGGATGCTTTACTGTTGGCATGACACAGGACTGATGGTAGCGCTCACCTTGTCTTCTCCGGACAAGCTTTTTTCCGGATGCCCCAAACAATCGGAAAGGGGATTCATCAGAGAAAATGACTTTACCCCAGTCCTCAGCAGTCCAATCCCTGTACCTTTTGCAGAATATCAGTCTGTCCCTGATGTTTTTCCTGGAGAGAAGTGGCTTCTTTGCTGCCCTTCTTGACACCAGGCCATCCTCCAAAAGTCTTCGCCTCACTGTGCATGCAGATGCACTCACTGCCATTCCTGAGCAAGCTCTGTACTGGTGGTGCCCCGATCCCGCAGCTGAATCAACTTTAGGAGACGGTCCTGGCGCTTGCTGGACTTTCTTGGGCACCCTGAAGCCTTCTTCACAACAATTGAACCGCTCTCCTTGAAGTTCTTGATGATCCAATAAATGGTTGATTTAGGTGCAATCTTACTGGCAGCAATATCCTTGCCTGTGAAGCCCTTTTTGTGCAAAGCAATGATGACGGCACGTGTTTCCTTGCAGGTAACCATGGTTGACAGAGAAAGAACAATGATTCCAAGCACCACCCTCCTTTTGAAGCTTCCAGTCTGTTATTCGAACTCAATCAGCATGACAGAGTGATCTCCAGCCTTGTCCTCGTCAACACTCACACCTGTGTTAACGAGAGAATCACTGACATGATGTCAGTTGGTCCTTTTGTGGCAGGGCTGAAATGCAGTGGAAATGTTTTTTGGGGATTCAGTTCATTTGCATGGCAAAGAGGGACTTTGCAATTCATCTTATGTACAGTGCATTTGGAAAGTATTTAGACTCCTTTACTTTTTTGGTACCCTTCCCCAGATCTGTAACTTGACAAAATCCTGTCTCGGAGCTCTACGGATAATTAATTCGACCTCAAGGCTTGGTTTTTGCTCTGACATGCACTGTCAACGGATGTGATCAATTTCAAAAATAGTAAAAATAAAGAAAAACCCTTGAATGAGTAGGTGGTCTAAAACTTTTGACCGGCAGTGTATTGTTGTAAAGTGTTTTGTATGTAATGTCTTTTTCATTATGTGTCAGACCCCAGTAAGACTAGATGTCGGCTGATGGGAATCCTAATAAATCAAATCCCGAACTAATGCCTAGGTTTTAGCTCAGTAGACTAAAACAACTTGTTGCACACAGATAACCTGGTTACAAACCCAATTGACCTGGATTCGGAACATTGATGTCTATCAGATGCAGGAGTTGTTGTGAAGAAATTCCGCCCATTGATGATTATCAGATGTAGGGGTTGTTGTGGAGAATAGCAGGAGGTCAATAAGGAGCTGAAGTGTAACAGACAGAGATTGTTCAGAGAACCATGCTCCCATGGTGACCGTGAATAGGCTGACCTAGCCTAAGACCTGGAGACTAGTGTTAGCTCCCTGGCATAATAGCTAGCAGCACACCACACTGCATCCCACTGCTGGCTTGCCTCTGAAGCTAAGCAATGTTGGTCCTGGATGGGAGACCAGATGCTGCTGGAAGTAATGTTGGAGGGCCAGTAGGAGGCACCCTTTGCTCTGGTCTGAAAAAAAGATCCCGATGCCCCAGAGCAGTGATTGGGGACATTACCCTGTGTAGGGTGCCGTCTTTCAGATGGGATGTTAAACAGGTGTCCTGACTCTGTGTAGTCGCTAAAGATCTCATGGAACTTACTGTAAGAGTAGGGGTGTTAACCCTAGTGTCCTAGATACATTCCCAATCTGGCCCTCATATCATCCCCAGCTTCCAATTGGCTCATTCATCTCCCCTGTAACTATTCCCCAGGTTGTTGCTGTAAATGAGAATGTGTTCTCAGTCAACTTACCTGGTAAAGTAAGAGGCTTGTCTTTAGCTCATAGGGCTAACACAATGTTGTGGCACGCAAACAACACAGGTTCAAACTTAGTCCATCACATATCATAGTCAAAATCAACCATCGAGAAAATCAAAAAATCAGACCAGAGGCAGTGAATGAATTTGGCAAGCACATGAAATCATAGCTCCTGTTTTAATATATTACAGCTTTACAGGAAGACTGTACATCGCTCTAATGTTTGTAGAGCTTTAATGTACACTCACCACTCTCACGTTTTTGCATGCCAACCAAATTCAATAGCTTATCTCTTGTACAAAGCACAGAAAAAAGAAAAAACAGACTTAAACTTGAGCTCTACCCAGTAAATGTACATTGCTTGGATCCTCACCTTTACAGCACAGAGTAAAAGACTTCAGTGTTGGTCAGTTGCTAGTCAGAATATCCATGTCACAATGCTGTACCCAAGACCTCAGTGTGCTGGAGACCTGACGTTGTAAAGAGGGTGGTGTACATGTCAGCACTTTAAATAAATAATTAATACCGTAGTGAGTGCGTCACTGTCGCTCTAGGCCAACACCTGTTAATAAGCAAATTGGCTGTTTATGATTGTCAAAGAATGGGCTAGACTCATGACAATTAACATTTTTGCTGACACTTTAATGGGTGCCCCCTGATTAATTTCTCTGCGTTAGCCTACTACCCAGTGTCTTTACTGAACCTTTATTTAACCCTTGTTTGGTGTTCGGGTCTGTGGGACCCATTTTCAATGTTTACTAAAATAATACCTCCGAGTCATTGGCGTGTTTGGAGAGAGATGGAAGGAGATGGACCAAACTCATTTACATGCATACTTTGGAGTTCTTATCCTTGCTGGTGTTTTCAGATCCAATGGGAAATCTACAGAATCCCTGTGGGATGCAGAAACTGTCAGAAAACTTTCCAGTGCAACAATATCTCTGGAAAACTTCCACATTATTTCCATGATTATCCGCTTCTCTAACCGAGACACCAGACCAGCTCAGCGGCAGAGAGACAAGCTAGCTGCAATCAGATCAGTGTGGGACAAGTGGGTGGACCGCCTTCCCCTGTTTTACAACCCTGGGCCCAATGTTACTGTTGATGAGCAGTTTATGCCATTTAGGGGCTGCTGCCCCTACAGGCAGTACATAACATTTAAACCCGCAAAATATGGAATCAAGATCTGGGCTGCCTGTGATGCTGCTTCATCAAATGCGTGGATCTTGCAAGTGTCTACGGGGAAGGCAGATGGAGGAGCCCTTGAGAAGAACCAAGGGAGGCGGGTTGTCCTGGACATGATAAAGGGACTCTGTGGCCACAACATCACATTCGCTAACTTTTTTACTTTGCCCAAGCTGGGACAGGAGGAAGCTGACGATGGTAGGAACACACACACTTGGAAGGCACCTCCCCCCTAGATATTTGTTAATTTTGTGTTTGAAAGAGTTTAAGCTGTTGAAGTGCTTGAGGTGGTCCAGGAGACAGTTCCAAAAAAGACTGACCTCTGTAAGAGATGGAAAATGTACATAATCTTGTGCATAAAAAGGGCTGTGGAGCTCGGTAGCAATTCTTGTAGAGTAGTGATGAACCTGAGTATTAAATTTGAATAGCGATATTAAAGAAACACAGATAAGATTCATTTTGAATTGGTATAAGAACACACAGACCTGAAATTTGTTGATTGCATTAATATTGAGGATTTCAAGGCGATGAAAGACTGGTGAGGAAATGTCTGAGTGAGTTGCCATCCTCACAAAACGCTTTGGAGTTATGTTACTGAGATCCAGACTGAATTGTGATCATAAATAAGGCAACACGCTGAAGGATGGCCTACATGGAAAAGCAAGCAGGATCACTACCCAGGAACTTTACTCTATGATCCACAAGAGGTCGCTAAAAGCCAAATATATCACCTGTTACATCATTGCATATATCTTGCTTGTCAAGCTTCAAGAGACACAGCTGGAAAGGAGACTAGTACAGATGTAAACATGTTATTGGCAACCATGATGTGTCTAACACTTTACTTGAAGTGTTGTTCATGACGCATCCATAAGTGTCATAAAGCGCATCCTAAAGCGTGTATAGTTCTCTTCTATGAAAATCATTCATTTCATCAACATTGAAGTTTCCATTAACTTTGCAATCAGTAGACAACAGTAAACTAAGCTAATAGTATGTTTACATTTTATTCAGCAGACACTCTTATCCAGAGCGACTTACCCATTTATCTTAAAGACCCAATGCAGACGTTTTCATATCAATATCAAATCATTTCTGGGTAACAATTAAGCACCTTACTGTAATAGTTTTCCATTAAAACATTTTAAAAATAGTTTTTTACCCAAAAACATTTTTGTCAAGCAAGAATTTTGCTAGGACTGTCTGGGAGTGGTCTGAATGGGGAGGGGAAAACTATTAACCAATATACCACCTGGTGATGTCACCAGGCAAGCCAAAACACCCACCCATGCAAACAGGCTGATTAGAAGGTCCTGTGTAGATTGTATTTTCAACCAGCAACTATCAGGAAATAACACAGATCACATTTTTTTTCACACTTTTACAGTGTTAATTTCATCAGCTGTTGTACAATATGATACAAAACACAGGGAAAACAGATGTTTGACTGCACTAGGCCTTTAAAGTAGCTAGCTACAGTAAAAGAGACAACTGCACATCACAGTCATAGGAAGCAAATGTTTTCTTAATACGTAGAGTGTAATTGTTCCATACAATCAGGTTAATAGAGTTCAATTGCTGTTGTCACAGACTGAATGAATATTAGAGCAAACAGTCAATGTGTCTATTTGAGGTTACATTCTTTCAATCAAGAGTTGCGTTATGTTCAGGGTTATCAGGACTTGTTTTTGTTATAGAAAGATAGGGCTCAGAGTAAGAAGAATTTAACATTATTGTTTGGTATGATCACTGGGTCAGAGTAAGAACTTAACAAATAGACAGGATAAATTGCGAAATGCATGAACAGTATTGATCAAACACAGAGATCATGCATTACTATTGCATGTCCCACCGGGCAAAGATTACAACATAAAATAAGCATCTAATTGTGGTTGATATGTGATTGAGTTGTCTACAACTGTGAATTCAACTTGAAATAAAACCAAACATTGGAACCCTGATGTGTGGTTGAGATCTATAGGTTAAAATTAGATAAAAACTTGATTGCATATTCAAACATATTAACTGATGTTCGAAGTCGAGTAGTTGAGAGAGTCCGGTACACAGTACGCTGAAGTTACCCTCATAATACTGTAATCGGTGTATGTCAGCGTTGTAATGCCCAGGGGTTAGGCATATGCATATGTCGTCTCAATCGGAAATGACCTTTCAATTTCAATCGTGCTACAGCCCGGATCTTCAGTGCTACGGATTGAACCCTATGTCTGCCTCTGATAAACTTGTCTGGGTTAAAGATAGGTGATAAGATTGAACCCTATGTCTGCCTCTGATAAACTTGCCTGGGTTAAAGATAGGTGTTAAGATTGAACCCTATGTCTGCCTCTGATAAACTTGTCTGGGTTAAAGATGGGTGATAAGATTGAACCCTATGTCTGCTTCTGATAAACTTGTCTGGGTTAAAGATGGGTGATAAGATTGAACCCTATGTCTGCCTCTGATAAACTTGTCTGGGTTAAAGATAGGGGTAAGATTGAACCCTATGTCTGCCTCTGATAAACTTGTCTGGGTTAAAGATAGGGGTAAGATTGAACCCTATGTCTGCCTCTGATAAACTTGTCTGGGTTAAAGATAGGTGATAAGATTGAAAGTCTGATCAATGCAGTTGTAGTCATATCTTAAAGAGGCACAGACTGACAACTGTACCCTACTTGTATGGTTTGCAGTGTGCACATGTAAGTACTCTCACGTGTTTTCAAAGTGCGTGATTAACCAATAAGCACATATAACACCTATTTTAAAGTCCCTGCATTGGTTGTCTATCAGTTTTAGAATGGATTTTCAAAGCACTATGTGGCCCTGCACAAAAAACTATGTCTGACATGCTTTTAAGATAAAGTACCAGTCGATCCGTCAGTTCCTTTTAGTCCGTTAGTTCCGCCCTTTGGATCAGAACCAAAAGTTTGGTGAGGCTTCCTTCAGCCACTATGGTCCTGGCTTTTGGAACAACCTGCCGGAGGATCTGAGGGCCTCAGACACTGTAGACATTTTTAAGAAAGATCTTAAGACACCTTTTTTTGTGCTTTTAGTCATACTATCTATTTTATTGATTTTATCCCATTTTATTTATCTCATTTATTTTTATGCATTAGTCTCTCAGATTCACTGTTATTTTATTGTTTTGCAATTAAAATTTGTCTAATTTTGATTTTTTTATCAATTTTTATCAAACAGAGAAAAAAACAGTAGTGGACATTCAACTTGTTTTCTAATTGCTGAATTATTTTGATTGACCTTCTTGAATATGCAAAAGAAATGTGGAGACATTTGTCTTCTATATCAAGACTCAGCCATTGTCAGTGAAACAAACATCATTGGGGGGGCATGGAAATGGGTGATAACTACCCAAGTACAACTGCGTAATGGTGCAGATCAGAATTTTTAGTACAGTACAGTAGCCTGATTGAGCCATGTCAATATGCTCCAATGTTCAATATATGCTCCAAATAAAGATAAACATTTTCAAATGGATATTTTTCCAATCCAAGTGGCTTTTTGTCTGCAGCCGTACCTTCCCCCATTCCTCTGATGGCTTTCATCTGAAGATAAGTAGCTAGGTTCCCTCTGATGGCTTTCATCTGAAGATAAGTAGCTAGGTTTCCTCTGATGGCTTTCATCTGAAGATAAGTAGCTAGGTTTCCTCTGATGGCTTTCATCTGAAGATAAGTAGCTAGGTTTCCTCTGATGGCTTTCATCTGAAGATAAGTAGCTTGGTTTCCTCTGATGGCTTTCATCTGAAGATAAGTAGCTAGGTTCCCTCTGATGGCTTTCATCTCAAATCAAATCAAATGTAATTTGTCACATGCGCCGAATACAACAGGTGTAGACCTTACAGGGAAATGCTTACTTACAAGCCCTTAACCAACAATGCAGTTTTAAGAAAATCCCCTCAAAAAAGTAAGAGATAAGAATAACAAATAATTAAAGAGCAGCAGTAAATAACAATAGCGAGGCTATGTACAATGGGTACCGGTACAGAGTCAATGTGCGGTGTTGAGGTAATTGAGGTAATTATGTACATGTAGGTAGAATTATTAAAGTGGCTATGCGTAGATAATTACAGAGAGTAACAGCAGCGTGGTGGGGGGGGGGGGGCAATGCAAATAGTCTGGGTAGCCATTTGATTAGATGTTCAGGAGTCTTATGGCTTGGGGGTAGAAGCTGTTTAGAAGCCTCTTGGACCTAGACTTGGCACTCCGGCACCGATTGCCGTGCAGTAGCAGAGAGAACAATCTATGACTAGGGTGGCTGGAGTCTTTATACATTTTTAGGACCTTCCTCTGACACCGCCTGGTATAGAGGTCCTGGATGGCAGGAAGCTTGGCCCCGGTGATGTACTGGGCCGTACGCACTACCCTCTGTAGTGCCTTGCGGTCGGAGGCCAAGCAGTTGCGATTACAGGCAGTGATGAAATCCGTCAGGATGCTCTCGATGGTGCAGCTATAAAACCTTTTGAGGATTTGAGGACCCATGGCAAATATTTTCTGTCTCCTGAGGGGGAATAGGTTTAGTCGTGCCCTCTTTACAACTGTCTTGGTGTGCTTGGACCATGTTAGTTTGTTGGTGATGTGGACGCCAAGGAACTTGAAGCTCTCAACATGCTCCACTACAGCCCGACAATGAAAATGGGGGTGTGCTCAGTCCTCCTTTTCCTGTAGTCCACAATCATCTCCTTTGTCTTGATCACGTTAAGGGAGAGGTTGTTGTCCTTGCACCACCCTATAGGCTGTCTTATCGTTGTCGGTGATCAGGCCTACCACTGTTGTGTCATCAGCAAACTTAATGATGGTGTTGGAGTTGTGCCTGGCCGTGCAGTCATGAGTGAACAGGAAGTAAAGGAGGGGACTGAGCACGCACCCCTGAGGGGCCCCCGTGTTGAGGATCAGCGTTGCGGATGTGTTGTTACCTACCCTTACCACCTGGGGGCGGCCCGTCAGGAAGTGCAGGATGCAGTTGCAGACGGAGGTGTTTAGTCTGAAGATACGTAGCTTGGTTTCCTCTGATGGCTTTCATCTGAAGATAAGTAGCTAGGTTCCCTCTGATGGCTTTCATCTGAAGATAAGTAGCTAGGTTCCCTCTGATGGCTTTCATCTGAAGATAAGTAGCTAGGTTCCCTCTGATGGCTTTCATCTGAAGATAAGTAGCTAGGTTTCCTCTGATGGCTTTCATCTGAAGATAAGTAGCTAGGTTCCCTCTGATGGCTTTCATCTGAAGATAAGTAGCTAGGTTCCCTCTGATGGCTTTCATCTGAAGATAAGTAGCTAGGTTCCCTCTGATGGCTTTCATCTGAAGATAAGTAGCTAGGTTCCCTCTGATGGCTTTCATCTGAAGATAAGTAGCTAGGTTTCCTCTGATGGCTTTCATCTGAAGATAAGTAGCTAGGTTTCCTCTGATGGCTTTCATCTGAAGATAAGTAGCTAGGTTCCCTCTGATGGCTTTCATCTGAAGATAAGTAGCTAGGTTCCCTCTGATGGCTTTCATCTGAAGATAAGTAGCTAGGTTCCCTCTGATGGCTTTCATCTGAAGATAAGTAGCTAGGTTCCCTCTGATGGCTTTCATCTGAAGATAAGTAGCTAGGTTTTGGCTTGATACCTGGATGGGCAATAGGGGGCACTTTTCCCTCTTAGCTAAGTATACCCCAAACCCCTTCCCCTTGCAACCAAAAACCTTCACAGTCAACTTACCTAGAATATCAATATCATACTTACTCTGATATGTGTATTTTTCTTGTTATATTGTCATTGTGATAACTGGTCTAGTAAGAATATCATGATCTATACAAATACTTTTCAATACTTGATTTATTGGTCCATTTGCAGGGATATTCTTAATGTTTTGCAGTCCCAGTACCCAACTTGACACCCATCACAGACTGGGAGCAGTACAGGGGCTACTGTAGAGCAGCACACAACACACATCACAGACTGGGAGCAGTACAGGGACTACTGTAGAGAAGCACCACTGTATCAATTAGGGGTAACGTGCCTTGCCCAAGGGCACAATGGCAGTAGGTAGTTTATGGGATTTTGAAGCCGATAAAACTTCTGGTTGCCTTCTTAGTCCCTGCAGATTTCCCCCAATCATCTCAGGGATTCAAACCGGCAACCCTCCGGTTACCGGCCTGCATCTCTAATCTTGAGGCAATTTTGTTCATATCACTAAATTCTACAAAATATATTACTTCCCATTCCCTAAAACTGGGGATAACTAGGCCAACAGTACTTTGCTACTACTGTGACTCAACACCAATTTGCCGCCCTAGACATGATTCTAGTCTAGTGTCACGACTCTTGACCATGAGACGACTCCTGGAACACTGTTATCAAGGAGTGATTTCCTGGGGCTTTCTTCCCTGCATGTGTCATGGCTGTGTGCACAGGAGATACACTGACTGAGCACATCAGCGAGAGAGCAAAGGTGGGATCCAACACAAATGTGCTGAATAAAGTCCAGTAACATTGTGTGTGTGTGTGTGTGTGTGTGTGTGTGTGTGTGTGTGTGTGTGTGTGTGTGTGTGTGTGTGTGTGTGTGTGTGTGTGTGTGTGTGTGTGTGTGTGTGTGTGTGTGTGTGTGTGTGTGTGTGTGTGTGTGTGTGTGTGTGTGGTCGGTCAGGGCATGTATGTACAAGGTTAGTCTGCTTGTGTGTGTTAGTGTATGGATTCATACAGTGTAGAATATGAATATGTTTCTAAACACTTCTACATTCATGTGGATGCTACCATGAACACTGATAATCATGAATGAATAATGTTGAGTGAGAAAGATACAAAGGCATAAATATCATACCCCCCAAAAAATGCTAATCTCCCTGTTATAGGTAATGGTGAGAGGTTAGCATGTCTTGGGGGTTTGATTGTTGTGCCTCTTTAACGTTCTCACTCATTATTCATGATTCATTTAGGATTATCTGTATTCATGGTAGCATCCACATGAATATAGAAGTGTTTAGAAACATATTCTATTCTTATTTACAATAAAAGTGACTCCAAAATGCATTATTTACCATTCATTTATTTTGGGCACAATATAAATGAGTGGTACATTCATTAAATGCTAGGAATATGGGACCAAATACTAAACTTTTGACTACTTTAATAGTCATATAAGTGAATTTGTCCCAATACTTTTGGTTCCCTAAAATGGGGGGACTGTGTCCACTATGTTCTAAACGGTTCACCCGATATGGATGAAAATACACTCAAATGAAAGCTGACAGTCTGCACTTTAACCTCACAGTCATTGCATCATTTCAAACCCAAAGTGCTGGAGTACAGAGCCATAACAACAAATACTTTTGGACCTCACTGTATACCCATTGATTCTTGAAGAATATAACTTATAAATGTCGCAAGAGCTTAGCTCAACTGTCATACCCGTTCAGAACCCCAAAATATAAGCTTGTTTTACTCTGTTGGTAAACATTGTAAATGTAAACACCCACTGTATAGCCTCATAACATGGTTAAAACTATCATTTTGATATCATGGATGGTCAGTTCTTGCATCCATAGCTCTGTCTATGAATTTGAGAGTGGTTACATTTCTCCAGGCCCATGCTGCAGCTTTTTACCAAAACAGAGGCAGGGCAATACTTTGTTATTGTTTCAACCACAGATTGACCCTTTAATAGTTATTTTACCTCAAGAGAAGTTATATGAACACTTTTGACAGCAATTCACCATTTTGATATCTTAGACCTAGGTTGTCATGTTGGTATGTTAGCATCCAATTTGTTTTCATTGGTTTGCTATGCTACTCTAAAAAAACATTGCAAAATAGCTTACAAATACTTTCATGTAACTTATATCTTGATGACATCACTCCAAAATATTTGTTTATTTGTCTCAGAACTGTTTTCAACCATTATCAAAAGTTAGACAAGATTTCTGTGTTACTTTCCGTACATGCTCTACAGATAAAAAAATGAATACAAGTATGAAAACTTTAATTAAAAACATTGGAAGAAGTTCTGTTTGAAAAACATGAATTCTATGACAATTACAAATCTTCTGGATGGATGATGTGATGTAAATTTGGTTGAAGTGTGAGCTATCTAAAAAAAAAAATTATAGAAATGTAGCGAAGTTGGAAGCGAACATTAGAAATAGCTAATATGACAAACTAGGAAATTAAATTGGTGGATTGCTGTGACAAGTCGTCAAAGTACTTCTCTTGAAGTAAGAAAACTACTAAAATTGGGGGGGAAAAACCCAGAAAACTATTCTATATTTATGAGACTTATTCTTTTTTACAGTTCAACAAAGTACAGTTTCTAAACTAACCATTTCAATGTATGAATCTATCCCCTTTACACACAAGGACAGTTTTGGTCACGTGTAAGGCAGTCTCAGACAGACCTTTTGAACTTCATGCTTTGCTTTCTCTGGGGCAGTGGCACTGATGTGATAACGTTAAGCCCTATGTAAATGTAATGGCTAATCCTCTAGCTTGCTGTGATAAAGATACTTGATCATATGTCACTGACAGAGTTGGTCACAAAGGTTTTTCTTCATCAGTTACAGTAGAGGCCTGAATATATCTTTGAGAGGAGAAGAAAGCAATCTAATCATTGGTTAGAACAATAATAATAATATTATGTATTACATTTGTAAAACACTTTTCATTATACAAGAATAATCTCTAAGTGGATAAAATAAAAAATAGTAAAATGTAAATAGTTTAAAAAAATATCACAACAAAATATTTCTAACCATATCATGAAAATAGAACAATTAGAAGGATAATAGGTGACTTGCACAAATGTTAGTAACTTTTTCTGGGCTAATAATGGTTAAGGAAAGAGACTGAATACAGCATTGATCTCTCTTGTTGGCTGAAGAGGATTCTGGAAGCACTCCAGCAAAGAACATGGTGTACAATCTCAAACAAATCTTTCGTAATAAAGATTATGTAAGACACACTGAACTGTTGTATTATTGTATAGCACTGTATCTAGGACAGTGGACAAAAGCTAGTATATTACAACATCATAAGTGACATTTCATACAATATTGAGACCAAATCCTTATCTAATGCTGTTCAAGACCATTTGTAACACTACATGATGTTACATCAGTACACTTCTGCGAGCAGGCCTTTCTAATCGACCTGGCCCGGGGATCCTGGAAGGATATTGACCTCATCCCGTCAGTAGACGATGCCTGGTTGTTCTTCAAAAGTGCCTTCCTCATCATCTTAGATAAGCATGCCCCTTTCAAAAAATGCAGAACTAAGAACAGATATAGCCCTTGGTTCACTCCAGACCTGACTGCCCTTGACCAGCACAAAAACATCCTGTGGCGGACTGCAATAGCATCGAATAGTCCCCGCGATATGCAACTGTTCAGGGAAGTCAGGAACCAATACACGCAGTCAGTCAGGAAAGCAAAGGCTAGCTTTTTCAGGCAGAAATTTGCATCCTGTAGCTCTAACGCCAAAAAGTTTTGGGATACTGTAAAGTCCATGGAGAACAAGAGCACCTCCTCCCAGCTGCCCACTGCACTGAGGCTAGGTAACATGGTCACCACCGATAAATCCATGATAAACGAAAATTTCAATAAGCATTTCTCTACGGCTGACCATACCTTCCTCCTGGCTACTCCAACCCCGGCCAACAGCTCCGCCCCCCCAGCTCCGCATGCTTTTCAACCGTTCGCTGCCCGCACCCGCCCGCCCGACTAGCATCACCACCCTGGACGGTTCTGACCTAGAATATGTGGACAACTATAAATACCTAGGTGTCTGGCTAGACTGTAAACTCTCCTTCCAGACTCATATTAAACATCTCCAATACAAAATCAAATCTAGAAACGGCGTCCTATTTCGCAACAAAGCCTCCTTCACTCACGCCGCCAAACTTACCCTAGTAAAACTGACTATCCTGCCGATCCTCGACTTCGGCAATGTCATCTACAAAATAGCTTCCAATACTCTACTCAGCAAACTGGATGCAGTCTATCACAGTGCCATCAGTTTTGTTACCAAATCACCTTATACCACCCACCACTGCGACCTGTATGCTCTAGTCGGCTGGCCCTCGCTACATATTCGTCGCCAGACCCACTGGCTCCAGGTCATCTATAAGTCTATGCTAGGTAAAGCTCCGCCTTATCTCAGTTCACTGGTCATGATAACAACACCCACCCGTAGCACACGTTCCAGCAGGTATATCTCACTGATCATCCCCAAAACCAACACCTCATTTGGCCGCCTTTCCTTCCAGTTCTCTGCTGCCAGTGACTGGAACGAATTGCAAAAATCGCTGAAGCTGGAGACTTTTATTTCCCTCACCAACTTTAAACATCAGCTATCTGAGCAGCTAACCGATCGCTGCAGCTGTACATAGTCCATCTGTAAATAGCCCACCCAATCTACCTACCTCATCCCCACACTGTTTTTATTTACTTTTCTGCTCTTTTGCACACCAGTATCTCTACTTGCACATCATCATCTGCTCATTTATCACTCCAGTGTTAATCTGCTAAATTGTAATTCTTCGCTACTATGGCCTATTTTTTGCCTACCTCCTCATGCCTTTTGCACACACTGTATATAGACTTTCTTCTTTTTCTACTGTGTCATTGACTTGCTTATTGTGTTATTGGCTTGTTTATTGTTTATTCCATGTGTAACTCTGTGTTGTTGTCTGTGTCACACTGCTTTGCTTTATCTTGGCCAGGTCGCAGTTGTAAATGAGAACTTGTTCTCAACTAGCCTACCTGGTTAAATAAAGGTGAAATAAAAAGTAAATAAATATGACATCACAGCAGAATGCATTCATCAGTGAGCTCATACACTCTATAAGCATAATGGTTTAAAGTATGTCATAGGAGTGTCAGAAATCCCAGGCCTAAGGCTAAAACACTAGGTCTGGGTTTTCTAAGCAAACTTCAAAAGTGGAGAAAAAACATATTCCGTGCAGGGTTGTCACGTTTCCTGACCTGTTTTCTGTTGTGTTTGTATTATTTAGTTGGTCAGGGCGTGAGTTGGGGTGGGTTGTCTGTGTCATTTTCTATGTGGGGATGTTTGTGTTCGGCCGGGTATGATTCTCAATCAGAGGCAGCTGTAGATCGTTGTCCCTGATTGAGAATCATACTTAGGCAGCCGGGGTTCACGTGTGTGTTTGTGGGTGTTTGTATCTTGTGTATCTCGTGTCAGTGTTCGTGCCTCACGGGACTGTTTGACGGTAGTTTCATTTTGTATTTTGTATCGTATATGGTTTATTTTGTGTTATTAAATTACCATGGAAACCAACCACTCCGCATTTTGGTCTGATCCGTCTCGCCTCTCCTCGTCCGAGGAGGAGGATTGCGACTACCGTAACAGAAACACCCACCACCAACGGACCAAGCGGAGTGGAGAAGGGCAGCGACAGCAGCAGAGACAGACACAGCAATGGTACAAAGAGGAATGGACATGGGAGGAAATCCTAGACGGGAAAGGACCCTGGGCAGAGCCAGAGGAGTGTCGCCGCCCCAAAGCGGAGCTGGAGGCAGCGAAAGCGGAGAGGCGGTATTATGAGGCGAAAGCAAGGCAGAGCGGCTGGAAGCCCGAGAGGCTCACCCAAAAATTCCTTGGGGGGGGGCGGCTAAAGGGGAGTGTGGCGAAGCGGGCGTCGTACTGAGGGCGTCGTACTGGTCAGACACCGTGTTATGCGGTAAAGCGCACGGTGTCCCCAGTACGCGTGCTTAGCCCAGTGCTTAGCCCTTAGCCCAGTGCGGGCTATTCCACCTCGCCGCACTGGTAGGGCTAGGTTGGGCATCGAGCCGGGTGCCATGAAGCCGGCCCAACATATCTGGCCTCCAGTACGTCTCCTCGGGCCGGCGTACATGGCACCAGCCTTACAGATGGTGTCCCCGGTTTGCCAGCATAGCCCAGTGCGGGCTATTCCACCTCGCCGCACTGGCAGGGCTACGGGGACCATTCAACCTGGTAAGGTTGGGGAGGCTCGGTGCTCAAGAGCGTGTGTCCTCCTTCACGGTCCGGTATATCCGGCGCCACCTTCCCACCCCAGCCCAGTACCATCAGTGCCGACACCACGCACCAGGCTTCCAGTGCGTTTCCAGAGCCCTGTTCCTCCTCCACGCACTCTCCCTGTGGTGCGTGTCTCCAGCCCAGTGCCTCCAGTTCCGGCACCACGCACCAGGCCTACTGTGCGCCTCAGCAGGTCAGAGTCGGCCGTCTGCCCAACGCCGCCTGCGATGCTTGCCTGCCCAGCGCTGTCTGAACTGTCTGCCTGCCCAGCGCTGTACGTCTGTCCGGAGCCGTCAGAGCTGCCCGTCTGTCCCGAGCCGTCAGAGCTGCCCGTCTGTCCCGAGCCTTCAGAGCCGTCCAGCCAGGACCAGCCAGAGCCGTCCAGCCAGGACCAGCCAGGACCGTCCAGCCAGGACCAGCCAGAGCCGTCCAGCCAGGACCAGCCAGAGCCGTCCAGCCAGGACCAGCCAGAGCCGACCAGCCAGAGCCGTCCAGCCAGAGCCTTCCGCCAGCCAGGATCAGCCAGAGCCTTCCGCCAGCCAGGACCAGCCAGAGCCGGCCAACCAGGATCCGCCAGAGCCGGCCAGCCAGGATCCGCCAGAGCCGGCCAGCCAGGATCCGCCAGAGCCGGCCAGCCAGGATCCGCCAGAGCCGGCCAGCCAGGATCCGCCAGCCAGCCAGGATCCGCCAGAGCCAGCCAGCCAGGATCCGCCCCTCAGTCCGGTGCTGCCCCTCAGTCCGGTGCTACCCCTCAGTCCGTTGCTGCCCTTTGGTATAGTGGGATTGACATGGAGGGTGGCCATTGGGAGGAAGCCACGGAAGCGGGGGTTGACTATGGTGGGGTGGGGACCACGACCAGCGCCAGAGCCGCCACCGTGGACAGACGCCCACCCAGACCCTCCCCTAGACTTTGTGCTGATGCGCCCGGAGTTCGCACCTTAAGGGGGGGGTTCTGTCACGTTTCCTGACCTGTTTTCTGTTGTGTTTGTATTATTTAGTTGGTCAGGGCGTGAGTTGGGGTGGGTTGTCTGTGTCATTTTCTATGTGGGGATGTTTGTGTTCGGCCGGGTATGATTCTCAATCAGAGGCAGCTGTAGATCGTTGTCCCTGATTGAGAATCATACTTAGGCAGCGGGGGTTCACGTGTGTGTTTGTGGGTGTTTGTATCTTGTGTATCTCGTGTCAGTGTTCGTGCCTCACGGGACTGTTTGACGGTAGTTTCATTTTGTATTTTGTATCGTATATGGTTTATTTTGTGTTATTAAATTACCATGGAAACCAACCACTCCGCATTTTGGTCTGATCCGTCTCGCCTCTCCTCGTCCGAGGAGGAGGATTGCGACTACCGTAACAAGGGTGCTCTTCAGACAGACAACTCTCCCAACAAATCACAAGTTTAGATATGCAGAGCTTAGAATGCGGGCGTGAATTGTGCTATTGAAAAATAATCCCCTTGGAAACATCACAGTTATTTCAAAGTTATTAAAAATAAAACACTGAAATATCACATTTACATAAGTTTTCAGACCCTTTACTCAGTACTTTCTTGAAGCACCTTTGGCAGCGATTAAAGCCTTGATTCTTCTTGGGTATGATGCTACAAGCTTGGCACACCAGTATTTGGGGAGTTTCTCCCATTCTTCTCTGCAGATCCTCTCAAGCTCTGTCAGGTTGGATGGGGAGCGTAGCTGCACAGCTATTTTCAGGTCTCTCTAGAGATGAACCATTCATCTTCCCGCTCGATCGTCACTAGTCTCCTAGTCCCTGTCGCTGAAAAACATTGCCACAGAATAATGCCAAGGACAATTCCTTCAACCTCATGGCTTGATTTTTGCTCTGACATGCACTGTCAACTGTCGGACCTTATATAGACAGGTGTGTGCCTTTCTAAATCATGTCCAATCAATTGAATTTACCTCAGCTGGACTTCAATCAAGTTGTAGAAACATCTCAAGGATGATCGATGGAAACAGGATGCACTTGAGCTTAATTGTGAGCCTCATAGCAAAGGGTCTGAATACTTATGTAAATGAGGTATTTTTACTTTTAATACATTTGCAAAAATGTCTAAAAACCTGTTTTCACTTTATCAATATGCGGTATTGTGTGTAGATTGATGAGAAGAAAAAAATGTTTTAATCAATTTTACTTTCAGAATGCACTGTACATTAATTGAAAATATCCTCCACGATCTCCATATAGTTAGCTACCAATTTTGGCTCTGGACGGATTTACTGCGCATCCATTTTCGACTATATCAATCGGATGTTCGTGTCTGTGCAGATGTGTATGTCAGAACATTGTTAATGTGGAAGGCAACAGGTCTGCCTAGGGAGCCTAATGTCATAGAGTTTTAATGCACCAGTCTACAGTAAAATCCCTTTGAAGCATCCTGTACCTATTTCCTGTATATCTATGTGCTGTCAACATCGGGTGAATTTTGTACCATCTGCAGACATCCTCTCTAAGTGCACATGCAAAATCTGAGGTTTTTCGTTGTCTTTTGTTGAAGATAAAGTTTGACTCTCTCTGTCAACTTGCCAAGCTGTAAAACAATGCCCTGAGGTCACCCCTTATGTTTTACAGCGATCTTAGTCCTCCAAAATCATCATTTTAATTAGAAATATGTTTTCTTTTGGCTTCAAGTCAAATATGTCAGACTGTCCCCCCAAAAGCAAAAAGCAATGCGTCGTGATGTTGTTTTTGAAATGGCTCTACGTACTCTAGGTTTCTCAGACTGGAACTAAATCCTACATATGCATCTCACACATATTTTCACCAGAATAAGGAAGTAAAACTACTGCTGACAAAGGCCTGTGAGATGTACTGTATATAGGGGAAACAAAATCTACATGACTTATTATTATTTTAATTTGTATTTAATATTAACCCTCAAAATAATGGCATGGATGTGAGTGTTGTTTGTTTTATGATCTGTGATGATGACATGCTTGTTTTAAGTGGTTGCTTGTGCTGCCCGGTATTTGAACACATTTTCATATAGTTATGATAGCAAGCATATAAAAATGATAACCATTAAATCTATAATCTTAACTGGCAAATGTATTATGGTTGGCTAACCAGCTAACCAGCCAACCAGTTAACCATTGATATCCCTAATATGAATAATCTGACTGGGCAAAAACTGGTTGAATCAACGTTGGTATCGGTGGGTATGAGCTCAGTGATATCAGTGGTTTGTATCAGTTCAGTGGTATCGGTGGGTTGCATCAGTTGAGTGGTAGCTGTCTCTCTAGCGACGTTCAGTAATTTTCTTCAGTACTGGTAAGAGTCTTCCTGAGCTGGCAGTTCGCCCAAGCTCTCAAGATAAATGTAATGACCAATTGACCAACTAGTGAATAAATGACATGCCTGTATCACAACAAGCAACAATCAAGCAATGCATGTGGACATGAAACATTGGGATTCTGCTGCTACTTTGCTCATTTTGCAGTAATGCCTTGAATCCTATATATACTGAACAAAAATATCAACGAAACATGTAAAGTGTTGGTCCCATGTTTCATGAGCTGTAATAAAAGATCCCAGAAATGTTCCATATGCACAAAAAACGTATTTCTCTCAAATGTTGGGCACAAATTTGTTTACATCTCTGTTAGTGAGCATTTATTATTTGCCAACATAATCCATCCACCTGACAGGTGTGGCATATCAAGAAGCTGTTTAAACCGCATGATCATTACACAGGTGCATCTTGTGCTGAGGAACATAAAAGGCCACTCTAAAATGTGCAATTTTGTCACACAGCACAATGCCACAGATGTCTAAAGTTTTGAGGGCACGTGCAATTGACATGCTGACTGCAGGAATGTCCACCAGAGCTGTTGCCAGAGAATGTAATGTTTATTTCTCTACCATAAGCCGTCTCCAACGTTGTTTTATAGAATTTGGCAGTACGTCGAACCGGCCTCACAACCGCAGACTATGTGCAACCACGCAGGCCCAGGACCCACACATCCGTCTTTCCACCTGCGGGATTGTCTGAGAACAGCCACCCGGACAGCTGATGAAACTGTGAGTTTGCACAACCGAAGAATGTCTGCACAAACTGTCAGAGAGAGTCTCAGGGAAGCTCATCTGCATGCTCGTCGTCCTCACCAGGGTCTTGACCTGACTGCAGTTCGGTGTCATAACTGACTTCAGTGGGAAAATGCTCACCTATGATGGCGACTGGCACGTTGGAGAAGTGTGCTCTTCATGGATTAATCCCGTTTTCAACTGTACCAGGCAGATGGCAGACAGCGTGTATGGTGTTGTGTTGGCGGGCGATTTGCTGATGTCAACATTTTGAACAGAGTGCCCCATGGTGGTGGTGGGGTTATGTTATGGGCAGGCATAAGCTACGGATAACGAACACAATTACATTTTATCAATGGCAATTTGAATGCATAGAGATACCGTGATAAGATCCTGAGGCCCATTGTCGTGCCATTCATCCACCGCCATCACCTCATGTTTCAGCATGATAATGCTTGGCCCCATGTTGCAAGGATCTGCACACAATTCCCGGAAGCTGAAAATATCCCAGTTCGTCCATGGCCTGCATACTCACCAGACATGTCACCCATTGAGCATGCTTGGGATGCTCTGGATCGATGTGTATGGCAGCTTGTTCCAGTTCCCGCCAATATCCAGCAACTTTGCACAGCCATTGAAAAGGAGTGGAAAAACATTTCACAGGCCACAATCAACAGCCTGATGAACTCTATGCGACGGAGGTGTGTCGCGCTGCATGTGGCAAATGGTGGTCACACCAGATACTGACTGATTTTCTGATTCACGCTCCTACCTTTTCTTTTCAAGGTACCTGTGACCAACAGATGCATATCTGTATTCCCAATCATGTAACATCCATAGATTAGGGCCTAATGAATTCATTTCAATTGACTGATTTCCTTATATGAACTATAAAATCTTAGAAATTGTTGCATGTTGCGTTTATATTTTTGTTCAGTGTATGTGTTCCCTCTTGGCATGTGTTGGGAAACTGACTGTATGCACGATAGAGTTGAAAAGATAGTGATCTGATATTGAGTTTGTTCATCCCTCCATCTAAATATAACCTGCAAATAAACCCATTGGCAGAGACTGGACACATGTTGCAATTCATTAACAAATAGAAACTCTATGGCATGATTGGATGGGTGTACGTTGTGTGTTATCAATCCTCTCCTTCCATTTGATGATTCAAAGTACGTACAAACGGTACTTAATGTCATCATACTGGTGTTCCGTTGACCCTTTGTAGTCAAGGATCCATTTGGAGACTCTTTGCAAATACATGCATCAGCATAACGATCTCCACTTTTGACCCTTGCTTATAAAGTTATCTCTCCATCTCTCCATCAGGCACTCAAAGATCAATGACCGTACTCAGTGAGCATGCACTGATCCCTTCCTGTACCTTGGTCGAGAACAACTGGGCTCTAGTTAAATGAGTCGGAGGTTGACTATCAGTCAGCAATGTAGCAATGTAGCAATCAGTGGAGGTTGCTTAGGGGAGGACGGCTCATAATAATGGCTGAAATGGAGTCTATGGCATGGCATCAGACACATGGAAACTATGTGTTTGATGTATTTGATACCATTCCACTAATTCCGCTCCAGCCATTACCACGAGCCCGTTCTCCCCAAATAAGGTGCCACCAACCTCCTGTGGTAACAATGTGCTGGGGAGGCACAAATATAAACTGTGAGGAGACTTTTCTACCTGGCAGACAGGTTTCTGAGATTTGCTGATGCAGTAATTTAGCAATATAATTGATGGTAATGTAATTTTACTTTTCAAGAACGTTGTGACATTATTTTTCTATGCAGGGCTAGCGTAGCACAGCAGGTCATTTCTATCATTTTGTATGTTTAAAGCATGATGCAGATATTGGTTGGGTATACATGTTCAATTAGAATATTGATCCCATCTGGACTTGTAACATACAGAAATGAGATTAAAAACCATGCCTCATAAGATATTCTAGTGTTTTGAAGGGCTGAATTTGATAGGGAATGGGAAATGGGGATACCTAGTCAGTTGTACAACTGAATACATTCAACCAAAATGTGTCTCCCGCATTTAACCCCAACCCCTCTGAATCAGAGAGGTACAAAAACCTCTGAAACAAAAACCTCTGAGATATTGTCCTAATATGTTCCATCTTTTGGTCCTCTCCTTGAGTCAATTAGTGTTACGTTCCCCAGTTTCTGTGTTGTAGCTTTTGTATTTGAGTGTGTGTTTCAGGAGATAGCTTCCTGAGTTCTCCCCAACCAGCTGATTGGTCGACTCAATGGATGATTGGAGAGCTGACCCCGCCCCCTCGTCAAGAAGCAGCTGACTCTAATCAGCTAATAGCCACCTGAAGATATAAAAGCCAGTGTTCTGTTTAAGAGAAAAGGGAAATTATTAGAGAGAGAGGATAGGCAGGGAGAGATCATTGAAGGCTGAGGAATGCAGAGAGTTTGATTGAAAGAGAGAAAAGATTAGAGGGAGATTGAATATTTTGGAGAGATCATGAGAAGAGATTAGAGAGAGAGTTTGAATATTTTGGAGAGATCATTAGAGAGGATAGGCAGGGTAAGATCATTGAAGGCTGAGGAATGCAGAGAGTTTGATTGAAAGAGAGATATTTGCTGAGAGAGGAGGCTGATGGCTTTGGAGTAATTTACTGTGTTCGTTGTTGCTGGGAGTGGTTGGTATATTCTGTGAGTTTGTTGCTCAGTCAGACAGAGCCTCATTGATGTCCTGTGTTTCTGAGTGTTTGTGAAATTGTTAATAATTATTCTGTTTCATTTGTTCCCAGGGGGGAAGGGGAAGGCACTTAGGGAGTGCTTAGGCAAGAGGCCCGAGGGCATACATATACCCGTAGTATATTCAATGTCTAGGCACACTAGGTAAGACCTGGGCGGACCACCCCCTGTATTTTGGTTAGGGCACCAGGTGGTGCTAAGATAGGTAAGTAGTGGGTAGGCAGGTTAGATAGGAGAGGGGGAAGCTTTGATATTTACTTTCTTTGCTTTGGTTCCGTCCAGCCCCTTTTCCCCATATTACCGTGTAGGAAATAAATCCTAGTAAACGGTAAATTCTGCCTTTGTCGTCCTTTCTCGCACCTACAGTCCATACCTCTTGCACTTCACAGAGAGTTGAGGTGTAGCAGGGAGTTGCGTTCCCACTTCTCAGAGGCGTGCATAACAATTAGTTATACACCTTTACCCATTCTCAACATCCATGTGAAGTGTGTTTGTATTGACTGGTAAACTTTCCATTAGGTCTTTATCAAACCATGTCCTTTAATCAATTTTAATTGATGAAATGTAGAGTTATACATTTTATCAAAATATAAATTACAAACATACCAAACAGGAGAAAATAAAAGCATAGTTATTTAGTGTTTCTGCTACTGTATGTGTTGTCTCTCCAGCCAGTCCTGTATACCTGCAGGGGAATCAAATGTTGCATGAACTGTATCGCCTGGGGTTCATTGTCTCACCTAGTTCAGAGTTTGGCAAAGATACCAAATATTGGCAAGTGTCCTGGCACTGAAGCCAATCAAAGACATCAATTCATTTTGATTATTTACAACTTCACATGAACTTCATAATGATACACATGGCTTGTTGTTGAGAACTTTTGTTCATTAAAGAATGGGAGCATACAGGAGATGTCAGCCTGTCTTTGATACGGGATACAATAACTTTTTTGCAGCAAGGAATCTTTACTACCATTGTACAGTATGTATGTAAGTAAAATGCATTGATAGCTGTGTAACCAAGGCAACAAAATGATCTGCTCCTACTTTTTTACATTTTGTCTTAGAAATGTGTACAGATTTATTGCATGAATCAAATTAAGAATTTATAATGCATAAATATTCATAAATAATGTATATTTAGAAAGAATTATGATTGCACAGCTTGTTTCTATTAAATATAAATATATATTTTTTATATATATATACAGTACCAGTCAAAAGTTAGGACACACCTACTCATTCCAGGGTTTTTCTTTATTTTTTAGTATTTTCTACATTGTAGAATAATATTGAAGACATCAAAACTATGAAATAACACATATGGAATCATGTTGTAACCAAAAAAGTGTTAAACAAATCAAAATATATTTTATATTTGAGATTCTTCAAATAGCCACCCTTTGCCTTGATGACAGCTTTGCACACTCTTGGCATTCTCTTAACCAGATTCATGAGGTAGTTACCTGGAATGCATTTCAGTTAACAGGTGTGCCTTGTTAAAAGTTCATTTGTGGAATTTCTTTCCACAAATGAACCAGTCAGCCAATCAGTTGTGTTGTGACAAGGTATGGGTGTTTACAGAAGATTCAACCTGGACTTTGGACAGATGGCACCAACAGATATGGCAGCAACATGGCTTGGAAACATGGCTCTCTCGGGATATACTGTCCCTGTCCATACAACGAGCTGGGTTCTCAGTGCTTCGCGCAGACAGGAATAAAGAACTCTCAGGGAGGAAGAAAGGTGGGGGTGTATGATTCATGATTAACTACTCATTTGTTAACCCGACCTAGAATACCTCACGATCAAATGCAGAACCTATTACCTCCCAAGATAATTATCTTTGGTTATAGTCACAGCTGTGTATATTCACCCTCAAGCCGATACCACGACAGCCCTCAAATAACTACACTGGACTTTATGCAAACTGGAAACCACATATCCTGAGGCCGCATTTATTGTAGCTGGGGATTTTAACAAAGCAAATTTGAGGAAAACGCTACAGAAGTTCTACAAACACATTGACTTTAGTACTCACTCTGGAAAAACATTGGACCACTGCTACTCAACTTTTTGAAATACCTACAAGGCCCTCCCCCGCCCTCCCTTCGGCAAATCTGATCACGACTCCATTTTTCTCCTCCCTTCCTATAGACAGAATCTCTAACAGGAAGTACCCGTGCTAAGGTCCATTCAACGCTGGTCTGACCAATCGGAATCAATGCTTCAAGTTTGTTTTTATCACGCGGACTGGGATATGTTCCGGGTAGCCTCTGAGAATAACATCGATGAATACACGGATATGGTGACTGAGTTCATCAGGAAGTGTATAGGAGATGTTGTACCCATTGTGACTATTTAAACCTCCCCAAACCAGAAACTGTGGATAGATGGCAGCATTCGCGCAAAACTGAAAGCGCAAACCATTGCATTTAACCATGGCAAGGTGACTGGGAATATGGCCGAATACAAACAGTGTGGTTATTCCCTCCGTAAGGCAATCAAACAGGCAAAATGTCAGTACAGAGACAAAGTGGAGTCACAATTCAACAGCTCAGACACAAAACGCATGTGACAGGGTCTACAGACAATCACGGACTACAAAGGGAAAACCAGCCACGTCACGGATACCGACGTCTTGCTTCCTGACAAGCTAAACACCTTTTTCACCCACTTTGAGGATAATACAGTGCCACCGGCGCGGCCAACTACCAAGGACAGTGGGCTCTTC
The DNA here is from genome assembly GCF_045679555.1 of Salvelinus alpinus. Classification (NCBI taxonomy): domain Eukaryota; kingdom Metazoa; phylum Chordata; class Actinopteri; order Salmoniformes; family Salmonidae; genus Salvelinus; species Salvelinus alpinus. Next base: position 17,678,880 of record NC_092112.1, read on the forward strand.
TGTGGCCGACATGAGTAAGACATTTAAGCGTGTTAATCCTCGGAAGGCTGCCGGCCCAGATAGCATCCCTAGCCGTGTCCTCAGAGCATGTGCAGACTAGCTGGCTGGAATGTTTACAGACATATTCAATCTCTCCCTAACCCAGTCTGCTGTCCCCACTTGCTTCAAGATGTACGCCATTGTTCCTGTACCCAAGAAAGCAAAGTTAACATAACTAAATGACTATTGCCCCGTAGCACTCACTTCTGTCATCATGAAGTGCTTTGAGAGGCTGGTTAAGGATCATATCACCTCTACCTTACCTGTCACCCTAGACCCATTCAATTTGCTTACCGCCAGAATAGATCCACAGACGATGTAGTCACACTGCCCTATCCCATCTGGACAAGAGGAATACCTATGTAAGAATGATGAATGCTGAGCTATAGTCAATGAACAACACCTCGGGGCCCTGGGTCTGAACCCCCCCCCCCCCCCCCTCAACACAGTGGCCCCACAAGGGTGCATGCTCAGCACCCTCCTGTACTCCCTGTTCACCCATGACTGCGTGGCCATGCATGCCTCCAACTCAATCATCAAGTTTGCATACGACACAACAGTAGTAGGCATAATTACCAACAATGACGAGACAGCCTACATGGAGGAGGTGAGGGCCCTGGGAGAGTGGTGCCAGGAAAATAACCTCTCACTCAACGTAAACAAAACAAAGGAGCTGATCGTGGACTTCAGGAAACAGCAAAGGGAGCACGCCACCTATCCACATCGACGGTACCACAATAGAGAAGGTGTAAAGCTTCAAGTTCCTCTGTGTACACATCACTGACGATCTGAAATGGTCCTCCCATACAGACAACGTGGTGAAGAAGGCGCAACAGCACCTCTTCAACCTCAGGATGTTGAAGAAGTTTGGCTTGGCCCCTAAAACCCTCACAAATTTTTACAGATGCAGAATTGAGAGCATCCTATCGGGCTCTATCACCGCCTGGTACGTCAACTGCACCCCCCGCAACCACAATGCTCTCCAGAGGGTGGTGCGGTCTGCCCAACGCATCACCGGAGGAAAACTACCTGCCCTCCAGGACACCTACAGCACCCAGTGTCACAGGAAGGCCAAAAAGATCATTAAGGACATCAACCACCCTGGCCACGGCCTGTTCGCCCGCTATCGTCAAGAAGGCGAGGTCAGTACAGGTACATCAAAGCTGGGACCAAGAGACTGATAAACAGCTTCTGTCTCAAGGCCATCAGACTATTAAATAGCCATCACTAGCCGGCTTTCACCCAGTTATGCAACGCTGCACCTTAGAGGCTGCTGCCCTATATACATAGACTTGGAATCACTGGCCACTTTAATAATGGAAAACTAGTCACTTTAATAATGTTTACATACTGCGTTACTCATCTCATATGTATATACTGTTTTCTATTCTAATGTATTACAGTTAATGCCAACTGACATTGCTCAATCTAATATTTATATATTTCTTATTTCCATTCTTTTACTTTTAGATTTGTGTGTATTGTTGTGAATTGTTAGATACTACTGCACTGTTGGCGCTAGGAACACAAGCATTTAGCTACACCCTCAATAACATCTGCTAAATATGTTGTGGCAGATGGCAGGGAGAGTTGAGGGGAGTGGTGATTGAAGGAAGATATTTTGCAGTGGAGGATTACTGCCGCAGTTGCCCGGAGTGTCAGCAGGTGGCGCCAAAACCGCACTTTCGCAGGCCCTTAATACCCCTACCCATAATTTCAGTCCCTTTCAGCAGGATCGCAATGGACCTAGTGGGACCGCTACCCAAGAGCAACCGAGGGCACCAATACATCCTGGTGATTCTGGATTATGCCACCAGGTACCCAGAAGCCATTCCCCTGCGCACCATGGCTACCAAGAGAATTGCATGTGAGTTATTCTCCCAAGTCGGCATCCCCGACGAGATATTAACCGACCAGGGAACCCCGTTCATGTCCCAAATCATGAAGGATCTCTGCAAACTAATAAAAATAACCCAGTGGATTGGTGGAAAGATTCAATAGAACCCTAAAGCAGATGCTAAAGAAGGTGATGGAGGCGGACGGAAGGAATTGAGATCAGCTAGTACCCTACCTGATGTTCTCGATCCGAGAAGTGCCCCAAGCTTCAACAGGGTTCTCTCCCTTTGAACTCCTGTATGGGAGACGACCCCGAGGACTGCTGGATGTGGTTAAAGAAGCCTGGGAACAGCAGCCGTCGCCCCATCATACCATGGTGGAACACGTGGAAGACATGAGACCGGATGGCAACCCTGTAGCCCCTGGTACGGAAATGCATGCTGGAGGCCCAGGATGCCCAAGCGCGGGTGTACAACAGAGGGACACAACGAAGAGACTTTCAGCCAGGGGACAAAGTGTTGGTGTTGGTCCCCACCTCAGAATGTATGTTTTTGGCCCGATGGAACGGGCCACATGAAGTCCTTGAGAAAGTGGGTGAAGTTAATTATTGGGTCAGACAGCCAGTACGTAGGGATCTGACCCAGATTTACCATGTGAATGTGTTATAGAAATGTAATGCACGTGATGTACTCTCCTCTATTCCCCCGAAGAAGGCTACCACAGAGACCAAGCCAGCGGAGGTGCCACTGGGGGAGCAGCTGAGCCAAGCACAGAAGCAGGAGCTGACGGAGTTGGTCGGCCGAAACCAGGATGTGTTCTCCAGTGAACCGGTACACACCGATCTGGTACAGCACAGCTTCCTCACCGAACCTGGGAAAAGGGTGAAGTTGAAAAACTACCGCATACCAAAAGCAAGGAGAAAGGCCGTTAGGACCGAGGTAAAGCTATGATGGAAGCTGGAATCATTGAAGAGTCGAATAGTGAGTGGTTTAGCCCAATAGTGTTGATGCCGAAACCAGATGGCACCATTCACTTCTGTATTGATTTTAGAAAGTTAAATGAAATCTCAAAGTTCAATGCCTACCCCATGCCATGAATTGATGAACTAATAGAATGGCTAGGGACCGCCCAATTTATCAGCACACTCAACCTGACGAATGGTTATTGGCAGGTGCCCTTAGCTACCGAGGCTAGGGAGAAAACTGCTTTCGCCACCCCGGACGGGCTGTTCCACTACAGGAAGCTGCCCTTTGGGTTGCACGGGGCCCCGCCCACTTTCGAGGTTGATGGACCGGGTTCTCCGTCCCCATCATGAGTACGCGGTGGCCTAACTCAATGATATTGTAATCCATGGGAGCGAGTGGGAGACCCATCTAAACCAGGTGAGCTCGGTATTGCAGACCTTACAGGGGGCGGGGCTAACAGCTAACCTGAGGAAATGTCGGCTCGGCTTGCGGGAGGCTGAGTACCTGGGCTACATGATTGGGAGGGAATGTGTAAAACCCCAGGTGAAGAAAGTTGAGGCGATTTGGGATTGGCCCCGCCCCCTCACTAAGACGCAGATACGCACGTTTGTGGGGTTGACTAGTTACTACCGGAGATTTATCCCCCACTTTGCCTCCCTAGCGAGCCCCCTGACAGATCTGACCAGGAGCCGTCTGCCCGCCCAGGTGACGTGGACTGAGGAGACGGAGAAAGCCTTCCAGGAACTAAAGGGAGCCCTGTGTTCTGGACCCATGCTGGTGACCCCGGACTTCTCCAAACCACTGGTGGTACAGACCGATGCATCTGAAACAGGGGTGGGTGCCATCCTATCACAGCTACAAGAAGGTGAGGAATACCCAGTCGTATACATTAGCAGGAAGCTGTTGCTGCGGGAACAAAGATATTCCACTGTGGAGAAAGAATGCCTAGTGATCAAGTGGGTGCTGGAGACGCTGAAATATTACTTATTGGGATGGCACTTTACCCTCGTGACAGACCATGCACCACTGGTTTGGATGTCACGGAATAAGGACAGTAACGCCCGGGTCACCTGCTGGTTCCTATCCTTACAGACCTTTGCTTTCTCTGTCGTCCACAGATCAGGTGCAGCCCATGGAAATGCCAATGCCCTCTCCAGGAGGGATACTCTAGGGAGCTGGACCGGGGGGGGGGGGGGGGGCAGATGGCAGGGAGAGGTGAGGGGAGTGGTGATTGAAGGAAGATATCTTGCAGCCCGCTGGCTCCACCCCCGAGCCTTATATGGACTTCCTGCCCCAACGAGGCAAGCTGGTGGATCATTAAGCCATTGAGTGCCTGGGGATAAAAGAAGAAGCAGGCTGCACAAAGAGGGAGAGGACCGAGAGGGAAATGCATGTTATGGAGAGTGTGAGAAGCAGGAGAATTATCTGTACCATTACCCGTTGTGAACTGGTTGCTGGATCCCCCCCTTTCCCACCGTGTGCAAATATCCCTAATAAATTCCCCATTCGCATTCTGGTTATTGAACTAGGTGACGTGGAAACGCCACACCCTTGAGCCTGCTACAATGTGTACTGTATGTGACCAATAACATTTGAAGATGGCCCTATTTGGTAAAAGAGCAAGTCCATGTTTTGGCAAAAAGCTCAAATAAGCAAAGAGAAACGACAGTCCATCATTGTTTTAAGAAATTAAGGTCAGTATATTCTGAAAACTTTGAACGTTTCTTCAAGTACAGTCGCAAAAACCATCAAGCGCTATCATGAAACTGGCTCTCATGACGACCACCACAGGAAAGGAAGATACAGAGTTACCTCTGCTGAACTTCTAGGCAGAGTTGCAAAGAAAAAGCCATATCTCAGACTGGCCAATAAAAAGAAAAGATGAAGATGGGCAAAAGAACACAGACTCTGGACAGAGGAACTCTGCCTATAAGGCCAGCATCCCGGAGTCGCCTCTTCACTGTTAACCTCTCAGATTTCAAAAAGGCTTTACGGCGAAAGCATACCATGCGATTATCTGAGAACAGCGCCCAGCAGGCAAATCATTACAAACAGTTACCAGCCAAGTAGAGGAGTTACACAAGTCAGAAATAGCGATAAAATGAATCACTTACCTTTGATGATCTTCATATGGTTGCACTCAAAAGTCTCCCATTTACTCAGTAAATGTTTGTTTTGTTCGATAAAGTCCCTCTTTAAATCCAAAAACCTCTGTTTCTTCACGCGTTTTGTTCAGTAATCCACAGGCTCAAAGGCAGACGAAAAATCCGGAAAGGATCAGTAAAGTTCGTAGAAACATATCAAACGATGTTTATAATCAATCCTCGGGTTGTTTTTAGTCATAATAATCAATAATATTTCAACCGGACAAAAGCTTTGTCAATATAAAAGGAAAACAAGAAAGGCGCGCTCTCGGTCATGCGCATGAAAAACCTCTGGGACACTGCAGTGTCCACTCATTCAGAGTGGTCTTACTCCCTCATTTTTCAGAATACAAGCCTGAAGCAATTTCTAAAGACTGTTGACATATAGTGGAAGCCATAGGAAGTGCAATTTGAGTCCTAAGTCAATGGAATCTGTATAGGCAGTCAATGGAAAACTACAAACATAAAAAAATCCCACTTCCTGGATAGATTTTTCTCAGGTTTTCGACCTGCCATATCAGTTCTGTAATACTCACAGACATTATTTTAACAGTTTTGGAAACTTGAGTGTTTTCTATCCAAATCTAATTATCCAATTATATGCATATCCTAGCTTCTGGGCCTGAGTAACAGGCAGTTTACTTTGGGAACGCTTTTCATCCGGAGGTGAAAATAGTGCCCCCTACCCTAGTGAGGTTAATGTTGAGACTGGTGTTTTGCAGGTACTATTTAATGAAGCTGCCAGTTGAGGACTTGTGAGGCATCTGTTTCTCAAACTAGACATTCTAATGTACTTGTCCTCTTGCTCAGTTGTGCACCGGGGCCTCCCACTCCTCCTTCTATTCTGGTTAGGGCCAGTTTGCGCTGTTCTGTGACGGGAGTAGTACACAGCGTTGTACAAGATCTTCAGTTTCTTGGCAATTTCTCGCATGGAATAGCCTTCATTTCTCAGAACAAGAATAGACAGATGTGTTTCAGAAGAAAGCACTTTTGAAGAAAGCCATTTTAAGCCTGTAATCGAACCCACAAATGCTGATGCTCCAGATACTCAACTAGTCTAAAGAAGGCCAGTTTTATTGCTTCTTTAATCAGTACAACTATAAGGGCACAAGGCGAGACCCAGATGCAGACACGGGAGGCAGATGGTTTGAGTCTTGATATTTATTAAACAATCCAAAAGGGGTAGGCAAGAGAATGGTCGTCGACAGGCAAAAGGTCAAAACCAGTTCAGAGTCCAGGAGGTACAGAGTGGCAAGCAGGCTCGATGTCAGGGCAGGCAGAATGGTCAGGCAGGAGGGTACAGAGTCCAGAAAACGGGAAAGGGTCAAAAACCGGGAGGACTAGCAAAAGAGAATAGAAGCAGGAGTACGGGAAAAACCACTGGTTGACTTGAGAGGCATACAAGACGAACTGGCACAGAGAGACAGGAAACACAGGGATAAATACACCAGGGAAATAAGCAACACCTGGAGGGGGGTGGAGACAATCACAAGACAGGTGAAACAGATCAGGGTGTGACAACAATAGTTTTCTGCTGTGCTAACATAATTGCAAAAGGGTTTTCTAATGATCAATTAGCCTTTTAGAATGATAAACTTGGATTAGCTAATACAACGTGCCATTGGAACACAGGAGTGATGGTTGCTGACAATTGGCCTCTGTACGCCTATGTAGATATTAGACAGCTGTTTCTGATTGAGAACCACTCAGGCAACCATAGACATACCTAGACACCTACACTGAACACAACCCCATAAACTCTACCAAACCCTCTAATACAATACAACCACCCAATACGAGACAAATACACACAAACATCCCCCATGTCACACCCTGACCTAACTAAAATAATACAGAAAACAAAGATAACTAAGGCCAGGGCGTGACAGTACCCCCCCCAAAGGTGCAGACTCCGGCCGCAAAACCTGACACAGAAGGGGAGGGTCCGGGTGGGCCTTCCTACGGCGGCGGCTCGGGTGCGGGACGTGGCCCCCACTCCACCATAGTCAATACCCGCTTTGGTGACGCCTCTGGAACGGCGACCCTTGCAGCGAGTCCCGGACTGTAGACCATCCCAGAGGGCGCCACTGGACGGAGGGGCAGCTCCGGACTGACTGGCGGCTCTGGCAGATCCTGGCTGACTGGCGGCTCTGGCTGCTCCTGTCTGGCGGGCGGCTCGGGCCAGACGGGCGGCTCTGACGGCTCGGGACAGACGGGCGGCTCTGACGGCTCGGGACAGACGGGCGGCTCTGACGGCTCGGGACAGACGGCAGACTCTGGCCGGCTGAGGCGCACAGTAGGCCTGGTGCGTGGTGCCGGAACTGGTGGTACCGGGCTAAAGACACGCACCTCAAGGCTAGTGCAGGGAGCAGCAACAGGACGTACAGGGCTCTGGAGACAGGGAGAGTGCGTGGAGGAGGAACAGGGCTCTGGAGACACACTGGAAGCCTGGTGCGTGGTGTTAGCACTGGTGGTACTGGGCTGAGGGCACGCACCTCAGGGCAAGTGCGGGGAGAAGGAACAGTGCGTACAGGGCTCTGGAGACGTACAGGAGACTTGGTGCGTGGTGTAGGCACAGTCTTCACCAGACTGCTAGCACGCACCTCAAGACGAGTATGGAGAGCTGACTCAGGTGGCATCAAATCCCGCACACGCTCCTTCAAGCGGATGCGGTGCTTTATGCTCCACACCAGCAAATCCCTCATTTCTCTCTCCTCCAATTTCCCCATTAATTCATCCACAGTCTCAGCTTCACTCCCCTTACCCACCTCCAATTTCACCTCGACTGGCTCTGGTTACATCTTCGGCTCCTCACAGTAAGCACGGGGAGCTGGATCAAGTCTCCTACTTGACCCAGCTACACTCCCCGAGAGCCCCCCCCAAGAAATTTTTGGGGTTGCCAGCCGCTCTGCCGTGCTAGCTCCTCATACCGGCGCCTCTCTGCTTTCGCTGCCTCCAGCTCAGCTTTGGGGCGGCGATATTCTCCCGGTTGTGCCCAGGGTCCTCCGCTGTCCAGAATTTCCTCCCAATTCCATAATTCCTGTGATTGCTGCTGCTGCTTTGTATCACGCTGCTTGGTCCTTGTATGGTGGGTAATTCTGTCACGATCGTCTTCGGGTGAATGAGTGGACCAAGGCGCAGCGTGATATAAATACATGCTCTTTTTAATGAGAGAAGAAGATGAACACGAAACGAAACACTTTACAAACTAACAAAACAACAAACGACCGTGAAGCTACAAAACGAAAGTGCACACACCAGCTACTAACGTTTAGACATAGACAATTACCCACAACAGCCTAATGCCTATGGCTGCCTTAAATATGGCTCCCAATCAGAGACAATGAAAGACAGCTGTTTCTGATTGAGAACCACTCAGGCAACCATAGACATACCTAGACACCTACACTGAACACAACCCCATAAACTCTACCAAACCCCCTAATACAATACAACCACCCAATACGAGACAAATACACACAAACATCCCCCATGTCACACCGTGACCTAACTAAAATAATACAGAAAACAAAGATAACTAAGGCCAGGGCGTGACAGATATTCCATAAAAAACATCAGCTGTTTCCAGCTACAATAGTCATTATCAAAATGAACAATGTCTACACCATATTTCTGATCAATTAGATGTTATTTTAATGGACAAAAATGTTGCTTTTCTTTCAAAAACAAGGACATCTCTAAGTGACCCCAAACTTTTGAACAGTGGTGTATATAAAAAAGCACAGAATACAAAAAGATTGAATAAAAACAAGTTCAATGTAGCTATATACCAGTATGTACTTAAAAACATAGGTATTATGTTGTGGAAAGAAGTTGTGTTCGTGTGTATGTGTGTTGGGGGGGAACGAACAAAATAAATGTCTTGTCAGTGTATCATTATATCTGCTTAAATCTATATGATTAACAAAATATATATGACTAATAGATAACATTTACAGATGCTTGGAATCCATGAACAGCCACTCGCCTGTGTCCCTCCAAAGGGATGGGTGGGATGGACTTTGGAGCAGGGACATCAGTACTGTCTGTGACTCCCACCAACCCCTCCGGTCTCTCGGGGTATAAAAACATTGTACTGGGGTTAAGGAATCAGTCTCGACTGAGTACTCTCAAACCTTAAGGAAAGCGCTTCAACGAACCCATCATGGGGGACGCAAAGCTCTGCCTTTTGCTACTTCTGAGCACCCTTGCCTTGGCCTGTAAGTATCTTTCTGACCTTTCCCTGCTTCTGGAAAACGTGGTTGATTAACTGTCTATGGAAAAAGGGTTTTGTAACATTTATCATATGTTTTAATTTGGAGAGGTTTATAGTTTTCAACAGATGCCAAATTGATGTCAAATAAGCCTATTTTGTATGAAATGTTGTATGTATTGAAATGTTAATATATCACATCACAAAGTGGAAGCATCTTACATTACCCTTATCAGGGGTAGGCACCTATATTCAGCCGCAGGCCGATTTTTTGTCAGAGCGGATGGTCAGGAACACAGTTATAATCATTTGTACACTGCAAATTGACCACAACTAAGGCCCAAAAAATATTGTATTTGCAAAATAAGAATACATTTTATATCTTGATTACATTAGGTCACGATCACATCTCTTTTTTTAATTTGTGGGACTACTTGGGTACAGATTTCCTAAATTTAACAAATTTTCTCTCTGAATTCCTGTTGATTTTACAGGCTTTTATGACAAAACAAAACAGAACAACAACAATTTAACAAAAAAACTTTGGGGGGCCAAAAGTAATCCATCACTGTTGCCGCCCCCTGCCCTATATAACCCTTTCCAACTTTCCTCATCTCCCGCCCCTCTTCCCAATCCCAACATTTTACACCACACATTTAAGAAAGATGTATTACATTCTTTTACAGAAATGTGCATCAAATATTGTACATTTTAAAGGTTAAAGGTGTGGTAGCACCTTGGAATCATCTGCCTTTAAAATTATCAGGCCAATATCTCGTTTAACATTTTTCATAGACTAATAAGCAAGACAGTCGCTAGTCACATTTTCAAATACACTGTATTTCAAAAGAAACGTACTTATGCATCTTTCCCTTACAGATGCCCAAGACAATGCTGAAGAAGAAAATCCAACATGCTTACGTAAGTGAAAAATCACAAAGGCTTTGTTTTAGCTCTAACAGAAAGCAGGCGATTTATTGCCATCGGACGCACACCCAACAATTACTACCGAGATCAATAAAGAGTCCAATTCTATGTGTTAAGCAGTAGTAGATGAGCTTGTTTGGAATATAATTAACGATCTGTCTTAACTTTGCAATATATTTCTGTCCTCCACCCTAGTGGCAAAAAGGTATAAGAGCCTTCACAAATATGAATACCAATATGAAGCAGAGTCCCTGAATGCCGTGAACGGAGCTTCCAACCTCAGGAACGGACCAAAGGGATCTTGCAAGGTAAGCCCATCAATATATCAATATTACAGTAACATAAAAGTTATGCTGTGTACATACTGGTGACTCATGAAAAAACTGAATGTCATTGTTTGCAATGAGACAACGGCAGAAATTTCTAGCAAATTTGAACACAAGCTAGCATGTTCTAATCACATAGGGTAGCCCACAAGTTCTCATGCTGTCATGCTGTCCCGTCTCCTATGTTTGCAGAATAAGTAAACATTGTGACCTCTTTGTCTCCCCCTACAGGTCGAGATTGAAGTTCCTCAGTCTTGCAGCTACATCCTGCGCACCACAGGCTGTAGCTTGAGTGAGGTTGTCGATATGGACTCAGAGGGCAACCCTGTGTTCGGACCTGCCCCCGGATCTGATGCCTTCGCTGCTGCCATGGAGAAGTAAGACCCCAAAGGCTGTCACACATGCCCTAACCCAACCCTTGTCCCCAATATTTGTTAAAAACTCCTTGTCCTCTCTTCAATTAAGCACATTGTAATTTGGAGTTAACAACTGGTATCCAACCTTTCACCTCTCTGTCCCTGCTCAGACATCCTCTGAAGGTTGTGGTTGAGGGAGTGTACGATGTGAAACTGTACCCTGAGGAGGATGAGTCCGTGACCATCCTGAACATCAAGAGAGGTATCGTCTCTGCCCTTGCCGTGCCCCTGCTGGAAGAGGAGAACAACAAGAAAATGGTATGTTGATCTTCTCAGAAAACACCCTAATCATAACTACACACTTTGTATTACAGTGTAGCGTCAGCGATATGAGCAAGTCATTTCTTATTGAGTACTTTATTACTAATAGTGTGTACCTTATTACTCCATATTATTCAATACAATTGGAAACTACCTGGTAAACAAAGGTACATATTGGTGCTTGTTTTAGTGAATCCAAGAAACAAAAATGTAATTATTGTGTAATAAAGCAATAATAAATTAAAGGGAATGCAGTACTGTTGGCACGCCGACGTGATGCACTACAAGGTACAAGACTAGCCAAGAAAATTATGTTCATGGCTCTGCAGAGAGCAATTTGTCACATTCAGTTTTTCAGAAAACATAAATCAGTATTTATATTTATTCAAATATGACAAGGGTCATTGACTTTCCCCTCAGCCCACCATCCACGGCATGTGCAAGACCCACTACATAGTCAACGCCATGGAGGACATCGCTACTGACATCACTCTCAACAGGGACTTGTCCAAATGTGACCACTTCATCCCCCAGAGGGACCACAACAGCCCCCTGGCCCTCATCTCTGGCATGGTAAGACTGGAAAACAGTAAAAGTCGCTGGTTAGATTCTGAAATACACCCTAAATAATTTATTAATCCTAATTCACTTTTTAACTCCTTTCCAAAAACCATTCAAAGTAATTATCTTTCTCCGCTCCAGTAGCTGAAATGACAACTAATATTACTCCTTATTCACTTTTTAACTCCTTTACAAAAAAAAACGAAAAAAAAAAAATATTTTCTCCTCCTACAGCACTATCCTCTTGCTCAGCTGATCAGAAGCTCCCAGACCTGCAACTACAAGTTTGACAATGACAAGAAGCACATGATCTCTGGTGCCTGCACTGAGAACCACATCCTGGTGCCTTTCTCTCACAAGTGTGTAAAACATTATGCCTATAATGTTTTATGAAATACGTACCTGCAATGTTAAGAGATGTTGCATACGTCTTTATCATCTCTTTGGCTTTCCACAGGGGAGAGTATGGAGTTACCAACGTTGGCAAGCAGTTCCTGACTCTGCTGGAGGTTTCCACATACAATGAGAGAGTTTTTGACCACAGTAAGTATCCCTTACATTGCATTCTAATTATGAAGATGATTGAAAAAGGATTTCACCCGCTCAGTGTCAAAACTGACTTTATCTTCCTGCAGATGTGGCCAACCTCAAGGGTCTGCCAATGGAAGCTGCTGAGGACAAGAGTGTTGTTCAGGACAAGGATGCTGCTCTGGCCGTCCTGAGGGAACTGGCCACTCTGTCCAACGGTGAGAGGAGAGCCCACCTCTTCCAGCAGCTTGTGAGCATGGTCCGTGGAATGAAGGCTGAGACCCTGAGCCCTGCTATCCCCGAGGCCCTGAAGGTGTCCGGATCCCTGACCTACCAGGTTCTGGCCCAGTGCGGTACCCCAGAGTGCAGCAGTGCCATCATGCAGATCCTCAGGACCTTTGACAACTCTGCCTTTGAGGTTGATGCCGTCGTGTTCGCTATGGGACTGGTCCCCAACCCCTCTGCCCTCCTGGTCAGCGACATGCTGGCTATGGCACGGTACAAGCAGAGCAAGCCTATCCTGTATGCCCTGAGCAATGTTGTCAAGAGGTAAACAGACATTTTAAAGCAACATATTTTCTAAATGGAACTGAGCAGATGCAGACAATGAAATTCTGACATTGTGTTCCTCATCAGGTTCTACAAGGCCGAGGGCAAAGTGACCCCTGAGATTAAGGCTGTGGCTGAGTTTGCTGTTGCCCAGCTGGGTGACTGCACCGGTGACAAGGAGCAGAACTTCCTGACCCTGAGGGTGAATGTTCCATCGCTCTCCTTAGCTTTTTCAGATTTACTCACACAGCAAGCAACAATTTGAATCAGAATAATTCATGTCTGCTTCCTTCTGCTCCCCAGGTTATTGGTAACATGGCTGCAGCCATGGGAGCCGCCAGTCCTGCCCTGAAGTCTGCTGTGATCCAGTGTGTAAACGAGCCCGCCGCTTCCCTGGAAGTCCAACAGGCTGCCATTCAGGCATTCAGACAGACCCCTGTCCCTGAGGAGGTAACTCACTCTTATCCTATTAGCTTTAAAAAAATATATATGGAAACCGTCAACTCTTTGTTCACTGCAGAACTGTTATACACATTCTCCTGTTTACAGGGCAGAGAGGTGCTCATGCAGGTTCTTTTGAGTGGTGCTAGCCCCCTGCAGAAGCGTGTTGCTGCCTACCTGGTGCTGATGAAGGACCCTCAGCCTGCTGAACTGGCTCAGCTGGCCGCCGCTCTGCCCATCGAAGAAGACCAGCAGGCCAAGAGCTTTGTCATCTCCCACCTGACTAATATACTGGCATCCACAGCAGCTGAGACCCAGGAGTACGTGAGATATCATCTGCAGTATTTACTGCCTCAGCTAACAGAAATATTCTGTTCGATTCTCCCCTCCTCATCATAGGTTTGACCATGTAATAAATTATTCCTTCCATTAAAGGCTGAGACAGAAGATTCTTGATGCCCTGCAGGACAATGAGGTTGGAACTGTCATGGATCCCACCAAGTTTTCCCGCAACTACATGATCGGATCTGTGCAAGGAAATATGCTCTTCGAGGGCACCAGCTATCTGCCCAAGGAAGTCATGCTGGAGATGACCCTGAAGGCCTTCGGCTACAATGTTGACATGGTGGAGGTAAAAAATACTATTTAAGTTGTTTCCCTAAAATTATTATAGGGATGATGGTTTTTTGCAGAATATACACTTATTTTTCTATCAGTCTCATGGTAAACATTCTCTTCACTTGTAAGGTTGGCATGGAAGGCAAAGGACTTGAGCCAACTGTTGAGGCTTTGTTCGGAGAGAACGGATTCTTCCCTGACACAGTTCTAAAGACCGTCTACTTCGTTTCTGACAAGATGCCTCTGCAGGTTAGTGAGGTCATGAAGAGGATGATGCCCGCTCTGAAGAAAGACAGAATGAAGAGACAGGTATTCAAAACCATACTATGTTCTTCCTCTTTCCTTACCAAACATTTGAATTTGTGTGATTGTAATCCTAGTTATTTAATTGTAGCATGAGCTAACTGCCTCTTTCCTTGAAAAAAATATTCTGTAGGCTTCCCAGAACATCGTGAGAGAAATTGGCCGCAACCTCAACAAACTGGTAAGGAATCTGAAGGCTCAGGAGTCCCCTGAGGCTATGATTTACCTGAGACTGCTGGGAAATGAACTTGGATACCTGAAGACCAATGAGATGGAGAAGATGGCCTACTCTGCTGGTCTGATGATTGACAACGTACTCAAGATGTTCCCCACAGATGTATGTACAAAATACATTAAAGTGCAACACTATCAATTCACATAGACATTAATGATAGTTTTTGAATCTATAGGTTAATCAATCAATCAATCAATCAAATGTATTTATAAAGCCCTTTTTACATCAGCCAATGTCACAAAGTGCTGTACAGAAACCCAGCCTAAAACCCCAAACAGCAAGCCATGCAGATGCAAATATCACTGTCAAAATACTTCTGGAGCTCACCGTATATAAGGGGAACATAGTGGAATCAAAGTAGCAAAACAAACTAGTCTTTAACATTGTGTACAGTCCTCAAACACTGTGGGAGTTGAAAACCAGAAAAATCCCTTGCTTTCATGCCAAGAGTGTTTAATAATGTCCTAATATGTCAGACTAACCAGTGACGTTATCAATAACAACACAAGGTAAGAGAAGACAGCTTCATCAAGTTTGACTCTCAACCAGGGAGGGAGTGTCTCTCCTTTAAGTCTGGAGTCTAGTGCAGTCAGAATAGAACAGTGCTGGTCATAAGGAGGGGTGAAAATGTGAGGGGTGAGGAGGGTTGAGAATTAATCTCACAAGAATGATATTTAATGATCAAAAATGTAAACTACCCTAACTCTGAAATCTACAGTTGAAGTCGGAAGTTTACATACACTTAGGTTGGAGTCATTAAAACTCGTTTTTCAACAACTCCACAAATTTCTTGTTAACAAACTGTAGTTTTGGCAAGTCGGTTAGGACATCTACTTTGTGCATGACACAAGTAATTTTTCCAACAATTGTTTACAGACAGATTATTTCACTTATAATTCACTGTATCACAATTCCAGTGGGTCAGAAGTTTACATACACTAAGTTGACTGTGCCTTTAAACAGCTTGGAAAATTCCCCAAAAATGATATTATGGCTTTAGAAGCTTCTGATAGGCTAATTGACATCATTTGAGTCAATTGGAGGTGTACATGTGGATGTATTTCAAAGCCTACCTTCAAACTCAGTGCCTCTTTGCTTGACATCATGGGAAAATCAAAAGAAATCAGCCAACGCCTAAGAATTTTTTTTTGTAGACCTCAACAAGTCTGGTTCATCCTTGGGAGCAATTTCCAAATTCCTAAAGGTACCACGTTCATCTGTACAAACAATAGTAACACACAATAGTACGCAAGTATAAACACCATGGGACCACGCAGCCGTCATTCCGCTCAGGAAAGACGCATTCTGTCTCCTAGAGATGAATGTACTTTGGTGCGAAAAGTGCAAATCAATCCCAGAACAACAGCAAAGGACCTTGTGAAGACGATGGAGGAAACAGGTACAAACGTATCTATATCCACAGTAAAACGAGTCCTGTATCGACATAACCTGAAAGGCAGCTCGGCAAGGAAGAAGCCACTGCTCCAAAACCGCCATTAAAAAAGCCAGACTACGGTTGGCAACTGCACATGGGGACAAAGATCGTACCTTTTGGAGAAATGTTCTCTGGTCTGATGAAACAAAAATAGAACTGTTTGGCCATAATGACCATCGTTATGTTTGGAGGAAAAAGGGTGAGGCTTGCAAGCTGAAGAACACCATCCCAACTGTGAAGCACGGGGGTGGCAGCATCATGTTGTGGGGTTGCTTTGCTGCAGGAGGGACTGGTGCACTTCACAAAATAGATGGGATCATGAGGTAGGAAAATTATGTGCATATATTGAAGCAGCATCTCAAGACATCAGTCTGGAAGTTAAAGCTTGGTCGCAAATGGGTCTTCCAAATGGACAATAACCCCAAGCATACTTCCAAAGTTGTGGCAAAATAGCTTAAGGACAACAAAGTCAAGGTATTGGAGTGGCCATCACAAAGCCCTGACCTCAATCCTATAGAATGGAAAAAGTGTGTGCGAGCAAGGAGGCCTACAAACCTGACTCAGTTACACCAGCTCTGTCAGGAGAAATGGGCCAAAATTCACCCAACGTATTGTGGGAAGCTTGCGGAAGGCTACCCAAAACGTTTGACCCAAGTTGATCAATTTAAAGGAAATGCTACCAAATACTAATTGAGTGTATGTAAACTTCTAACCCACTGGTAATGTGAATAAATAAATAAAAGCTGAAATAAATAATTCTCCCTACTATTATTCTGACATTTCACATTCTTAAAATAAACTGGTGATCCTAACTGACCTAATACAGGGAATTTTGACTAGGATTAAATGTCAGGAATTGTGAAGAACTGAGTTTAAATGTATTTGGCTAAGGTGTATGTCAACTTCCGACTTCAACTGTACATGTTCCACAGCTGATGAAGGGACTGATGACCAACGCTGACAATGAAGTCTTCGCCCATTACATCTTCATGGATAACGAATTCTTCCTGCCAACTGCCACTGGTGTACCACTGAAGATTGCCCTGTCTGGTACCTTCACCCCTGGCATCAAGGGAGGACTGCACATTACACCCGACATGGTAAACTTTTATATTTATTTTCACTGATCTGTTTTCTATTTGTAGTAACCCTAATACAGTGGGGAGAACAAGTATTTGATACACTGCCGATTTTGCAGGTTTTCCTACTTACAAAGCATGTAGAGGTCTGTCATTTTTATCATAGGTACACTTCAACTGTGAGAGACGGAATCTAAAACAAAAATCCAGAAAATCACATTGTATGATTTTTAAGTAATTAATTTGCATTTTATTGCATGACATAAGTATTTGATCACCTACCAACCAGTAAGAATTCCGGCTCTCACAGACCTGTTAGTTTTTCTTTAAGAAGCCCTCCTGTTCTCCACTCATTACCTGTATTAACTGCACCTGTTTGAACTCGTTACCTGTATAAAAGACACCTGTCCACACACTCAATCAAACAGACTCCAACCTCTCCACAATGGCCAAGACCAGAGAGCTGTGTAAGGACATCAGGGATAAATTGTAGACCTGTACAAGGCTGGGATGGGCTACAGGACAATAGCCAAGCAGCTTGGTGAGAAGGCAACAACTGTTGGCACAATTATTCGAAAATGGAAGAAGTTCAAGATGACGGTCAATCACCCTCGGTCTGGGGCTCCATGCAAGATCTCACCTCGTGGGGCATCAATGATCATGAGGAATGTGAGGGATCAGCCCAGAACTACACGGCAGGACCTGGTCAATGACCTGAAGAGAGCTGGGACCACAGTCTCAAAGAAAACCATTAGTAACACACTACGCCGTCATGGATTAAAATCCTGCAGCGCACGCAAGGTCCCCCTGCTCAAGCCAGCGCATGTCCAGGCCCGTCTGAAGTTTGCCAATGACCATCTGGATGATCCAGAGGAGGAATGGGAGAAGGTCATGTGGTCTGATGAGACAAAAATAGAGCTTTTTGCTCTAAACTCCACTCGCCGTGTTTGGAGGAATAGAAGGATGAGTACAACCCCAAGAACACCATCCCAACCGTGAAGCATGGAGGTGGAAACATCATTCTTTGGGGATGCTTTTCTGCAAAGGGGACAGGACGACTGCACCGTATTGAGGGGAGGATGGATGGGGCCATGTATCGCGAGATCTTGACCAACAACCTCCTTCCCTCAGTAAGAGCATTGAAGATGGGTCGTGGCTGGGTCTTCCAGCATGACAACGACCCGAAACACACAGCCAGGGCAACTAAGGAGTGGCTCCGTAAGAAGTATCTCAAGGTCCTGGAGTGGCCTAGCCAGTCTCCAGACCTGAACCCAATAGAAAATCTTTGGAGGGAGCCGAAAGTCCGTATTGCCCAGCGACAGCCCCGAAACCTGAAGGATCTGGAGAAGGTCTGTATGGAGGAGTGGGCCAAAATCCCTGCTGCAGTGTGTGCAAACCTGGTCAAGAACTACAGGAAACGTATGATCTCTGTAATTGCAAACTAAGGTTTCTGTACCAAATATTCAGTTCTGCTTTTCTGATGTATCAAATACTTATGTCATGCAATAAAATGCAAATTAATTACTTAAAAATCATACAATGTGATTTTCTGGATTTTTGTTTTAGATTCCTTCTCTCACAGTTGAAGTGTACCTATGATAAAAATTACAGACCTCTACATGCTTTGTAAGTAGGAAAACCTGCAAAATTGTCAGTGTATCAAATACTTGTTCTCCCCACTGTATATGTGACCTCCGTCAGTCTTTTTGCATATCTATATAATATACTTGGACTGATCCCTTTCCCACAGAGCGAGGTCTCCTTCATGCCCTCCGCTGGAATTGAGTTTGTGGCCCGGGTTGGTTCCCACATTCCTGAGTACCTTCTCTCTGGCTTGGAGATGCACACCAGCCTATACCATGAGAGTGGGCTCAGCGCTAAGATCGTCATGGCCGACAACCAGGTCAAGCTGACCATCCCTGCTCCTCAGGGTCCTGCCAAGCTCATCAGCATCACGTAAGTGTCAGAGTATCATTCAGATAACACTTGATGACCAATATTTATCAGAGCCTAAACATTTCCTTTCCGCGACCCCTATTATAGCAACAAGCTGTTCGAAGTGACCTCTGCTGGAGTGAAACCCATCCCGTCTCTGGTAGAGGACAGAATTGATGTGTCTGAGTGCACTCCATTCTTAGCTGGTATGAAGTACTGCAACACCCTTCAGTACTCTGATGCTAGCTCCCATGACACTGCACCCTACTTCCCCTTTACCGGAGATAGCAAGTAAGTACTAGTTCTATGCAAATACATTTTAACATGCTCCATTTATGTTTTCCTATTTTCAGGTAGAAATTGATCTTAGACATAACTTTTGGAAATGAAACATTTATTTAGGCTTGCTGTGGAGCTCCGCCCCACTGGTGAGGTCACTGAATACACGGCCACCATCGGCTACGAACTCCTCAGGGAGGGAGAAGAAGGTCGTCAGAAAGTTGACACTGTAAAGATGGTCCTGAAGGCAGAAGGTATAGCTCTAAGTTACAAAAGCCCTCTTTTAGAGTAACACAGTCCTTCCATTTCTACCGTACAACCTTTTCCTTGGTGACTAACTAATTCAGTTTATCCTGGACACAGGTGCTGACCCCACTGAGGCCACAGCCACTGTGAAGTACAACAGGAAGAAGAATGTCCTCACCACCGACATCCAGATCCCTGACTTTGACTTGGAGGCCGGAATCAGACTGGGCGTTGTGGATGGCAACACCAAGGGCAAAGGAATACACTCCATCTCCATTGACCTCATCAACAAGAACATCCCTCAGCTGTCCCTGGTTGGCCGCGCTAAGTAAGCTGACAATGCTGCCCCACAAAGTACTTCCCTGTTTTGGTTTCTTCTGTTTTCCCTTTCTTCCAAATTCCAACTGACTCATGGTTTTCTATGCAGAATTGAGGCCATGAAGGATGCTATGCTGCAGGTGCAGCTGCTTGTCCCTTCAATCAAGGCTGACGCCACAGTTACAGCCAACGTGAAGCGTGGTGAGGAACTGGAACTTGAGCTTGAGAGTGACATCAAGCTCCCAGAGACCACCTCAGTGCAAAAGATCACCCTAAAATATGGTATGCAGGCTTTCAATATCGACCAACCTTTGTACTGTATTGTTTTGCTTATTGATCAATTTTAACTGTACGTTTCTGAGAGCTTTGCCAGGCTTTAAATGTCAAGTATCCATGGGAAAGTCATTAAAATTAAATTAAATTTACAATGAATTTCTCCTACTTTGTAGATGACGAGAAGATTGTGGCTGAGGTCAAGTCTGACATGAACTCTGAGATCCAGAACATCCTCCCTCACGAGGCAATCCAGAAGATGGTCAGTGATGTTCTTGATCAGCAGGTGGGCCAGACCGACATGAAGGTCCGTCACATCCTCACCAAGTCTGTGGAGGTAATACTTAAAAATATATACTTTTATCGTCTGATCACTGTTTTGTCTACTCTGAACTTAATATATGACTATATATTTATATTACAGGCAACCAACAACTACCTGGAGAAATATGCTGCTGATATCCCGTACATGCAGAACCTGAGAGTCCCTGGCATGCCGGAGATGACTCTGCCTGAGAAACTGTTCCTGAATGCGTAAGTTACATCAATCAACTACCATAAGAATCATTTTCTATCAATACATTAACTGATTTTTTTTGATTCCGTGATTAATTAATGATTAAATATAATTTTCTTAAACAGCGAGGCCACAGCTGCTTACCACTTCAACAATGAGCGTATCTTCATCGCCATTCCCCTGCCTCTTGGTGGAAAATCATCTGAGGAGCTGAACTTCCCAGCTGCACTGACCACACCACACCTGGTTCTGCCCCTGCTTGGCTTGGACATTGCATCCATGGAGATCCCGATCCCTGAGCTTTTCATCCCAGAGACCCTTGATGTGTTTGTGCCCCTCTTCGGAAAAGCTCAGCTGTCCACAAAAGTGAAGAGCAACTTCTACAACTTGGAGGGCTCAGTGTCTGCTGGCAAAGATGCCGTTGAGACACCAAGCTATTCTGCCAAGTTTGATGTGACAGGCAGCTGCTCAATGGAACTCCTGTGCATCAAGATTGAAGGTAGTGCTCCACCTCCAGACATTTTCTAATGTCTTTGTAAATAATAGAGAATTACACCATCTGGAACATGTTTAGTTGTGCAATAATCAATAATTGTTCCTTCTGTGTTGTAAATAGGATCTGGATTGCTTGCCACCACTCCTGCTGATTCCATCAAGGCCCATGTGAAGACCTCCGTGAGCCACAAGCTCATTGATGCCAGCATTAGCATAAGGGAAGTTGGCACTGTTACAGACAACAAGATCAATGTGAAATCCAGCAGCAAAATCGAAGCAACAAGCCCCATGGGTCTGAGTGTAAATCTAGAGCACACCGGCCAAGTTGGCTTCAATACTGAAGTGTCAATATTCACTCCAACACTGAAGATCTCTGGTGATAGCAACTTGGAGGGAACAGTGAAAGCAGGACATGTCTATGGCACCACAATCACCACCCAGTCTTTTACCATCTTCCCATTCAGACCAGAGGCAAAGATTGATTCTTCCCTGAAAATTGATTCAACCATTCTTAAGGCCCAGAACACCATTGCTGCATCCTTTGCCAATGGCGAGCTGTCTGTTGTGTCTAACACGAATGCATTCGAAGACATTCTGACCCATGCTGCTGAACTTGCCTTCAAGGATAACCAGCTGTCCCTGAAATGTGACACCAATGCCCTTGCCCTTGGCATGAAGATCCACAACCAGGTTGAGGGTTCTGTTGGCTCTGGAGCAGTCACAATCAAGATGGAGTCCAACACTGAATACTCAACGAATCGCATATACTCTCTTCTCACTGGCTCCCTGGATGTCAGTGGCCTGGCTGTGAACAGTGATGCCACTGTAAAGCTGCTTGAGAACAAAGCTGTACACAAAGCTACCCTGACAATGAACAAGGATGGCCTGGCCACAAGCGGAACAACCACCCTGCAGGGCCCGTTCACCATGGAGAACACCTTCAACGGTGGAATTGATGCCTCCAAGGCTACTCTGTCCATTGAGACCAAGAGTGCATTGAATGACATGAAGGTTGAGAATGCCAACTCACTCACCATCACTCTCTCCACCCTTGCCTTCACCTCAAAGGCTGAGGCCATTGTCAGCGAGAGCACTTCCTATACACATGACATCACCATTGACCTGCAGGACTACACTGCCTCTGTAAATGTGAACAATGACCTGAAACTGCTGGGAGCCAACCTAGTCAACGAGGCTCAGCTGAAGGCAGTGGTCTACAAAATTGACTTTACTGGAAGCCTGAAGGCGGCCTATGGTGAGGAAGAGCTCAAACACACCTATGAGATCAACTATGCAGACTTGACCGCTAATGCTAAGTGCAGCACTACTGGAAATCTCCTTGGTGCTCACATGAGCCACAACACTGAGCTTGAAATTATTGGCCTTGCTGCAAGGATCCAAAATGATGCTCGCTTCAACTCCCAGCCGTTCCGATTCGACAACACCATCCGTGCCAGCATTATTCCCTTCGACTTCAATCTTGACGCCATCTTCAATGCTGATGGTGACCTGACCTTGTATGGCAAGCAGAGCGCTCAGCTCTATGGAAAGTTCCTCCTTAAAGCACAGCCCCTGGCTTTTGCCAGCTCTCATGAATGCAGAGCTTCTGTCACCCAGCAGCTGGACAATGGCTTCTACCTGGAGACCACACTGGACAACAAGATGGACACACTTTTGACTCCCCAGGAGCAGAAAGCCACAATCAGGGTGAAGTCCAAGGTGAACAACCATGCCCTCAATCAGGAAGTGAGTGCCTACAACAATGATGAAAGGCTTGGACTGGAGCTGTCTGCAACCCTCCTCACCGGCCTCCTGAACATAGCTGCCAGTGAAGACCAGGAATTCACCATTTCTGGTTTCCTGAAGTATGATAAGAACACTGACAGTCACTTGATTAACCTGCCCTTCCTTGAAAGTTTGCCTGCAATCCTGGAAAACATCAAGATCACTATTGTGAGCATGGCAGAGAAACTGCAGAATTACATTAACAGTGAAGAGATCAAGGCTAAGCTTGAGGCTCTGCCCCAGCATGTGAGTGACTTTGTTACCAAACTGAATCTTGAAGGCAAGGCTGTCCAGCTCAAACAGGACCTGATTACCCTCACCCAGGTGTATGCCATCTCTCTGGAAGACCTAGAGGCATTTCTGGTGAACCTCAAGACAGCTTTTGAAAACCTGCTGATTGATCTGTCATCCCGCATTCAGGGAATTGTTGATGTTGCCAAGGATATGATTGTGAATGGCATCCTGTCTGAAACTGTCATCCAGAGGCTCAACCAGGAGCTGAATGCCATCAACAAGGAGTATCAATTAACTACAATGATCATAGCTGTCATTGATGCCATTGAAGAGCTGATCAAGCAGATTGACATGCAGAAACTGAAGGACAGCAGCATTGCACTCCTGCACGACATTGATGCCCAGTTTGAAATCAAGGCTAAGCTTGAAAATGCAGTGAGTGAATTGAAGCAGTTCATTGAGAACTTTGACAGAACCCAATTTGTTGAGGATCTGAGGAACTACATTACCTCCCTCAACTTGGAAGCTTATGTTGAGCAGCTGATAGATCAGTTTCAGCAAGATTGGCAAAGATTCAGCAAGGCTATTGAGCCTGTCAAGGCAGTGATTCAGGATTTCGACATCTTTGGTAAGTTGAATGCTTTCCATGCCAAGTTGACAGAACTGATTGTCAAATATGATGTTGACAAGAAGGTTGAAGCAGTCCTGGAGAAGGTTGTGGACCTCATTAAGCAGTTTAAAATTGGTGAAACAATTCAGGTCCTTGTTAACAAGCTGACGGCCATCGATATCCCAGGGAAGGTAATGCAGATGCTGGAAGAAGCCATCAACTACTTGAAAGCTACTGAGATCAAACAGGTGATTGACCAGCTGAACGAATATCTCGACTGTGTTGTCCAGAAGCTGAAGTCATTTGATTACAATGCCTATGTGGATGAAACCAACCAGATGATTGCTGAATACACCGCTCATGTGAATGAGCTGATCAAGGCACTTGAGATCCCACAGAAACTTCAGGCTTCAAGAAAGTTTGTCAACTTTGTTGTGTCATCTGCACTTAACTACATTGAACATCTGAGGGAAATCAAGGTTGCAGACATGATCAAAACAGTGAAGGACATAGCTGACCATGCCATCCTTAATGACCTTAAGGCAATTTCTGACAGCCTGAAGCAGAGAATCACTGATATGGACCTCAGAAATTATATAATCTCCTTCCTGCATCAGCTGAGCGAACACTACACCATGGTCACCACCATCATCAATGAGGTGTTCGGCAATGTGTTTGAGGTGATCCAGAAGTTTGCTGGTGAACAACAAATTGTCAGCGAGGTCAAGCAGATAATTGAGGGAGTTGTTACTGGACTGAAGACAGCTGAGCTGGACTTCCCTTCATTCACCATTCCTCTCACTGACCTGGTCATGCCCTCCATGAAGGTCAGCCTGGAGAAGCTTCAGGAGATTGAAATTCCAACACAGCTGGATATCCCTGAGTTCACTATCCTGGGTTTCCACACAGTGCCAGCCACCACCGTTTCCTTTGACGATATCAAGCAGAAGGTCACAGAGCTCATCGACTTCATTGTCAACTTTGAGATCCAGATGCTTGATTTGGATGCTTTCTTCGGAGACCTGACCATGAGCTACCTGCCAACCCTACCTGACATTACTCTCCCAGAGATCACATTCCCAGAGTTCTCCTTCCCTGCCCTCCCTAAGATGGCCACAGAGAAGCTCCTAGAGATTCCAACTCTCCAGATCCCTGAGATCAAGCTCCCTGCCATTCCCAGTGAGATCAGTCTCCCTTGCTTTGGCAAGCTCTATGGTAAGATCATTGTCATCACCCCAGTCTACAGCATCAGGAGCTCTGCTGAGCTCTGGAACAACACTGAAAATGAGATGACTCCTCAGTTCACTGCTCTCCTGGCCACCCAGGCCACATCACCCAGTATTGAGATCCTCAATTTCAACCTGAACTCCAGTGTTCGTGTTGCCATCCCCAAAATGAGACGCATGATTGTTGCAGAGACCCTTACGTTCATTCACAATGCACTTGCAGTTGAACATCAGGCATCAGTGATCATCTACGGATTCTCATCCCAGGCCTCAGCTAAGACCACAGTCAAGGCAACCACTGCACACTACACGGCTGACATTATCAATAATGCATTCTTTGCTATGGAGGGTGGAATATCTGCCTCTGTGGACACCACCTACAACCACCAGATAAATATCCCAATCATTGGCTTCACCAATGGAGCCTCTGTGACCCAAAAGGTTGTTGCCCGCCTGGAGGACACAACAATCACTCTGACCGTTGGAAATGATGGTGCTATGAAGTTCAACTTTCACGAGGGCACACACAAGTGTGACCTTCACTTCGCCATCAGTCCCAGCACTGCTAAGCTGACAATCTCCGCTGACACCGACACTGTCCTTCTGAAGATGAAGCAGACCGTGAACGCTGATGCAGTCATGTACCGTCACATCACATTTGATGCCCGGTTTGAAGCAGAAGGCCCAGAGGTCAAGAACAGCCTTCTGGTGGTATCTGGAAATGCTGACTATGGATATTTGAAAATTGAACTGAAGGCAAACCATGACACAGAGCTTGTTGGAGATCTCAGTGGAATCGTGTCCAACTCACTCAACATTGTGATTAATCCAAGTGAGGTTGTCTTTGACTTCCAGAACAAGGGAAACACCAAGCTTCGCTTCAACGAGGCACTGGTGGCCAAGATTGATCTCCAGAATGACTACTCTGCCATCATCAAGCCTGAAACTCAACAGATCAACACTGTGGCTCTTGCCCGTTTCAACCAGTACAAATCCTCCTACAACTTCACTATTGACAACAACGAAAAGGAGGCTGGCATCTTTGCTACCATGAATGGTGAGGCAAATCTTGAATTCCTGACAAACCCCATCAGCATCCCAGAGATTGATCTGCCCTTCATTAACATGCACATTCCAGCCATCAGCGATCTGAACCTGTATGAGCATACTGGCTTGAAGAACATCGTGACCACCACAGAGCAGTCTCTTGATGTTGATTCCAAGATCCTGTACCAGAAGAGTCAGTTTTACTCTCTGGGCAACCTGATCACCGAACTCTCCCTGAAGTCACCCATCTTCAATCTGAATGCCAATGCCGGACTTTACGCTGAGGACGACGTTGTGTTCCGTCTCGGAGCTACCACAGCCTCCGTATTTGAAGCTCTTAAGGTCAAGCTTGATGGCACCAGCAGCCTGACCACTAAAAGAGGACTTAAGCTGGCCACATCCCTGTCTCTGGAGAACCCCCACATTGAGGGAAACCATGACAGCACAATCAGCCTGAACACTGACAACCTGGAAGCTGCGGTGTCTGTGGCTACCATTGCAAAGATTGCTCTGCCCATCTTGAACCTTGAAGCCAACCAGCAACTTGTTGCAGACACCAAGACCAAGACAAATGCTGCCTCTACATTGAAGCTCAAAGGTGATTTCAACCTTCCCCTTATCAAAACAATTGGCAAGGTAGAGGCTGACCACAGCCTGAAGCTAGAGGGAACCCTTGAGTACATCTCCGTGGAGTCATCCATCAAGGGCAACATTGATGCCACAATCCTGGAATACAATGCTGTTTTGGGAGCTCTGGACAATGAAGCTAACATCTACCTGAATGATGATGGCCTACGCTCCACCTCAAAGGTCACTGCCAATGCTAAACTCAGCAACGGTGACACAATTGTCCTGGAGATGGATGTGGACGAGAACCTGGCTGTTGAGGCATCCGTGAGCCGTGTGTATGCAGTGCTGAAATTTGTGACCAACAACAAGGCCAATGTGATTACCTTCAACACCAAGGGAAAGCATGTAGCCCAGGCTACCATTGACTTTGCACCATTGACATCACTGACTGCTGATGTTGAGATTGACATGTCTCAGCCAAGCAACATGGGTGACATTTCCTTCTTTGAGAAGACTGCTGTCGAGCTGACAGGTACCAAGCAGAAAATCTCTACCACCGCCAAGATTGCCACTCCTGTGTACACCACAGATATGGCAGCTGAGTTGGAGGGTGATTCCCCTGTCTTCAAAGCCACACTCAAGTCATCTGCTACCTCTGCCATTGTTCTCATGGATTATGACGTGGATGGTAAATTTATTTGAAATTTGCATTATTTTTAAGTAATAGATGAAAAACGAATCATATTGTCACCGATCTTTTACTGTAAATTGTTATTCAAATGATTTGTAACTCTAACTACTTTCAACAGCTTCCATCAAAGCAAATGTTGAGAATGAAGCCCTGGGCTTGACTGGCAAGATGATCCTGACCCATGCTGACCTGACCATGGACATTCTGAATGTGATTACACACTCTATGAGGTAATAGTTTATTTTTAACAGACCCCTTCTCAATGTATAATACCCATTGGGACATTATTTAGTCTCACAGTGTTAATCAAAATAACAGACATTATGTAGATTTGAAGATATTTCAATATCAGTTAACACAGTTGGTTTAATTTGATTTGTGAATACCAGGAAGAAACGCCAAGATGAGGGAAGGTAAATATTGTAAAAAGTATCTTAACTTCCTTATCTCTATGTCTGAGATAAAACAAAGGCTGAGCGTTACTTTTAGAACTACCTTAACCACACAAGTATAAATGAAGATGGCAACTGATTATGCTTGTCATGTTTTTCTTCAACTTCTTAGTGTCTCCCGCCACACCCTGAATGTGGACATCATCAGCCCAACCTTCACTGATGCGAACTTCCGCTACGCTGCCCGCAGAGATGGCGTCAGGGCTTCCATCTCTACTCCATCCACTGGGTTATTGGGTCTTGAATTCCAGGGCAGGAAACCATCTGAGCTGAGCGCTAGACTCTACAGCCGTTATGCTGTGAGTGTCTTTCATATTTTAAAATATTTATTGTGCGCCTATTTACACGTCAGATACATGTCACCCTATTGTTAAAGTATTTTGAAATTGTTATTTACTCTTATGTTTTTCCTATATCCAACAGTCTGCCCCAGAGGATGATGTTGACATCTTGGTCATCAGAGTTACTACCAATGACGCCGGTAATCTAAAACTACAGGTTGCCAACAACAAGGAGGCCCTCCACGACATGCTCCTGGGCCTGAAGAAGAGACTCCCTGCCATCACATCCACCCTGGAGAACTTCGTAGACAGGTTCGAGATCTACACGCTCATCCTAACTTCAGGCGAACACATTGACGAAGCCTTCAATGCTGTCTGCCACCATGTTCTCCAGCTGTCAATCTTCTTCAGGGACACTGTTGCCCAGTATAATAAAACCATCCAGGTCTTCCTGGATGCTGCCATTGAGTTCCTGAAGGAGACTCAGTTGAAGCTGCCTGGCTATGAGGAGATAACCGCCCTGCCTGTGCTGCTCCTCAAACAGCTGACCAGCGCCATTGCCTCCATTCTTGAGCAGGCCATCCAGATGATCATTGACAACATGGAGTCATGGAGATGAGCATGTCTGTGGTGAACCAGCTCAATCTCGCCATCACTGGTCTTCTGCAGCAGGCTTCTGATGAGGCTTTCGTGAAAGTTAGTGGAAGGCTTGAGAACGACCTTCCCTTTCCCTTCCACCAGTGAGATACCCACAGACTAAACCCTGAGTATATTAAACACTGCCATCTGTTAAACACGTATGCTCGCTTGGGAGGGAAAAAATTGACACTTAGCCCAATAAGTGTTTCAGCATGTATTTATAGCAGTCAAGTTAACATGTACAACTTGATAAAAATATGTTGTATTATTATTTTGTGTAAATGACTACTGATGTACCAACATGGAAATGCAATACTTTGTTGTGTTCCACTTCCCTTGTATATCCTATTCAAGATGGAAAGAGTGAAGTGTATCAATAAAGTCTATTATAAACTGGGTGGTTCGAGCCCTGAATGCTGATTGGCTGACGAGTATGACAAAACATTTATTTGAACTGCTCTAATTACGTTGGTAACCAGTTTATAATAGCAATAAGGCACCTCTTGTGGTATATGGCCAATATATCCAGGCACTCTGCATTGCGTCGTGTTTAAGAACAGCCCTTAGCCGTGGTATATTGGCCATATACCACACCCCCTCTGGCCTTATTGCTTAATTATACCATACAGCATTAATTATTTTTAAGCATTGGGTAAAACATTATAAACCTCACTTTGTGGTATTTTGTATATTTTAGGCTTTCAAGTATGTGTTTAAACGCAGATGTTGCTCATCATGTTTGATTGCATTGACACACATTAGCTATATGTGGTCACTGTGTGTTTGTGTATGCTCTGTTGAAGGTCTTGAGACCGAAAGCTAATTAAATGAAATTTGTGCATTGATTCTGAGTGTGCGGAGACTTTATTCCATTACGGTATTGCTCTTCATCTCCTGCACCTTAAGTACAGTCGGGTGTGTGACAGATCCTCCTAAGTTACTTCAATAGCAAAAAATAGGCAATCTTTTCTGAACCTTAGAGGGTGCCATTCTATGAGCATGGGACTTAACTTTGTTGCAAATTCATTCACTGAACTTCTCAACTGTCAAAACAATAACACGTTCTATACTCTTAAAGTCTCAAACTTTCAACAGAGAAACATTGCTTAAAAACAAACAATTTGTTAATGGTCTAGTTTAAGAAATATTCAAATCAAAGTTAAGCTTATGTACACTACAGTTCAAAAGTTTGGGGTCACTTAGAAATGTCCTTGTTTTTGAAAGAAAAGCTACTTTTTTGTCCATTAATATAACATCAAATTGATCAGAAATACAGTGTAGACATTGTTAATGTTGTAAATGACTATTGTAGCTGGAAACGGCAGACTTTTTATGGAATATCTACAGTTGAAGTCAGAAGTTTACATACACTTAGGTTGGAGTCATTAAAACAATTTTTTCAACAACTCCACAAATTTCTTGTAAACAAACTATAGTTTTGGTAAGTCGGTTTGCACTTTGTGCATGACAAGTAATTTTTCCAACAATTGGTTTACAGACAGATTATTTCACTTATAATTCACTGTATCACAATTCCAGTGGGTCAGAAGTTTACATACACTAAGTTGACTGTGCCTTTAAACAG
Organism: Salvelinus alpinus; assembly: GCF_045679555.1. Taxonomy (NCBI): domain Eukaryota; kingdom Metazoa; phylum Chordata; class Actinopteri; order Salmoniformes; family Salmonidae; genus Salvelinus; species Salvelinus alpinus. Next base: position 17,708,939 of record NC_092112.1, read on the forward strand.
CTTGGAAAATTCCCCAAAATGATATTATGGCTTTAGAAGCTTCTAAAAGGCTAATTGACATCATTTGAGTCAATTGGAGGTGTACATGTGGATGTATTTCAAAGCCTACCTTCAAACTCAGTGCCTCTTTGCTTGACATCATGGGAAAATCAAAAGAAATCAGCCAACGCCTAAGAATTTTTTTTTGTAGACCTCAACAAGTCTGGTTCATCCTTGGGAGCAATTTCCAAATGCCTGAAGGTACCACGTTCATCTGTACAAACAATAGTAACACACAATAGTACGCAAGTATAAACACCATGGGACCACGCAGCCGTCATTCCGCTCAGGAAAGACGCATTCTGTCTCCTAGAGATGAATGTACTTTGGTGCGAAAAGTGCAAATCAATCCCAGAACAACAGCAAAGGACCTTGTGAAGATGATGGAGGAAACAGGTACAAACGTATCTATATCCACAGTAAAATGAGTCCTATATCGACATAACCTGAAAGGCCGCTCAGCAAGGAAGAAGCCACTGCTCCAAAACCGCCATTAAAAAAGCCAGACTACGGTTTGCAACTGCACATGGGGACAAAGATCGTACTTTTTGGAGAAATGTCCTCTGGTCTGATGAAACAAAAAGCCGAAGCCGAAGCCGAAGAACACCATCCCAACCGTGAAGCACAGGGTGGCAGCATCATGTTGTGGGGGTGCTTTGCTGCAGGAGAGACTGGTGCACTTCACAAAATAGATGGGATCATGAGGTAGGAAAATTATGTTCATATATTGAAGCCACATCTCAAGACATCAGTCAGGAAGTTAAAGCTTGGTCGCAAATGGGTCTTCCAAATGGACAATAACCCCAAGCATACTTCCAAAGTTGTGGCAAAATGGCTTAACAAAGTCAACAAAGTCAACGTATTGGAGTGGCCATCACAAAGCCCTGACCTCAATCCTATAGAAAATTTGTGGGCAGAACTGAAAAAGCGTGTGCGAGCAAGGAGGCCTACAAACCTGACTCAGTTACACCAGCTCTGTCAGGGGGAAGGGGCCAAAATTCACCCAACGTATTGTGGGAAGCTTGTGGAAGGCTACCCGAAACGTTTGACCCAAGTTGATCAATTTAAAGGAAATGCTACCAAATACTAATTGAGTGTATGTAAACTTCTGACCCACTGGTAATGTGATGATAAAAATAAAAGCTGAAATAAATAATTCTCTCTACTTTTATTCTGACATTTCACATTCGTAAAATAAACTGGTGATCCTAACTGACTGAAGACAGGGATTCTTTACTTGGATTAAATGTCAGGAATTGTGAAACACTGAGTTTAAATGTATTTGGCTAAGGTACGTCAACTTCTGACTTCAACTGTACATTTTATAAGAGATGTATTTCTGCATAGAGCATGGCAATGTGAATGCCAACATAATTGCACTGCTCATAAAATTAGATAATAGAGACAGAAGAAAGACAGAAGAAAACAGCAAACAACAATGCAAAAAATATATATATATATTTAAAACAAAGGACATCTAGGACAACTGAAATCATAACAGCAATGCCTACTTTATATGTTTGTGTGCATGTCTGGTCCGTGGGTGTGAAAGATTCAGCAGGCTACTGGCATTACACACCTGGCTAAAAGACTACTGTAGCTCTGTTGGAATAACTTTTATAGATAACTTTGACACCTTCTGGAAACAGAAGATGCTCGACAGGAATGACGGAGTCCATCCAAATCATCTTGGCTCCTGGACTCTTTCACGGCTGGCTTGAGACAATGACTTATCAATGACCCAAACCCAGCTCAGATAATCACTACCATTTCATCGCTGAATTGTCAAAATGCTGCAGCAAATTTTCATTATCCCAGGGGCGTTGGCAGTCACAATGTAAGTAACCTAACTTATGTCCGACTAACTTCCCGGAATACCTCTATCGATCCTACAGCTATTGTATACAGTAATCATGTGTCTATTAACCAGGGTTATACTGTTACAACGGTGTGCCCTAGTAGGAAGTCCACTGTGTGCAGCTCACCCTGCACTATCAGCTCCAATATAAATAACATTGTCATGTCTACTTCTGATAAGCTTCCCAGTAAAGCAATAAAAACAATCAAGCATCCCAGAAAAGTGCTAAAAATAGCCCACATTAACATATGTAGCCTTAGAAACAAGGTTCATGAAATCAATAGTAACTGCAAGTAACAGATGACATTCATATTCTGACTGTCTCTGAAACTCACTTAGATAATACCCTTGATGACACAGTGGTAGCAATACATGGCTATAACATCAACAGAAAATACAGAAATGCCAATGGTTGCGGTGTTGCGGCCTATATACAGAGCAAAATTCCTGTAAAGCTTAGAGAGGATCTCATGCTAAATACTGTTGAAGTAATATGGCTAAGGGTGCACCTGCCTCACCTAAAGCCCATTCTGGTGGGAAGATGCTATAGACCATCAAGTGCTAACAGTCCGTATCTGGATAATATGTGTGAAATGCTTGATAATGTATGTGATATCAACAGAGACGTATATTTTCTGGATGACCTTAATATTGACTGGCTTTCCACAAGCTGCCCACTCAAGAAAAAGCTTCAAACTCTAACCAGTGCCTGCAACCTGGTTCAGGTTATCAGTCAACCTACCAGGGTATTTACAAACAGCACAGGAATTAAATCAACATGTATTGATCACATCTTTACTAATTCTGCAGAAATCTGCTTTAAAACGGTATCCAAATCCATCAGATGTAGTGATCACAATATAATATCCATATGTATCTAGGAAAACCAAGGTTCCAAAGGCTGGGCCTAATATAGTGTATAAGAGGTCATACAATAAGTTTTGTAGTGATTCTTATGTCGACGAGCTAAAGAATATTTGCTGGTCTGCGGTGTGTAATGAGGAGCAACCAGATGCTGCACTTGACATTGAGAAATCATGTGACTAAACTGAATAAAAAGAAGAAACTATACTATGAAACAAAGATAAATTATATAAAATAATGATGGTAAAAAGCTTTGGAGCACATTAAATTACATTTTGGGCAAAAAGGCAAACTCAGCTCCATTTTTCATTGAATCAGATGGCTCATTCATCACAAAACCAATGGATATTGCTACCTACTTTAATTATTTTTTTATTGGCAAGATTAGCAAACTTAGGCATGACATGCCAGCAACAAATGCTGACACTACACATCCAAGTACAGTATAACTGACCAAATTATGAAAGACAAGCGTTGTAATTTTGATTTCTGAAAAGTGAGTGTGAAAGAGGTGAAAAAACTATTGTTGTCTATCAAGAATGAAAAGCCACCTGGGTGTAATAACTTGGATGGAAAAATACTGAGGATAATAGCGGACGATATTGCCACTCCTATTTGCCATATCTTCAAGCCTACAAGAAAGTGTGTGCCCTCAGACCTGGAGGGAAGCAAAAGTCATTGCGCTACCCAAGAATAGTACTCAAACACATACACAGCCAACATTGAGTGACACAGTGTGGGGCTTACAGACACACAGAGCCTGCAATAGTTTCCGGCGTTCGAACCATCAAAGAACCGTTAGACCTAGAGCTCTGAAACTTTATAAACCTGTTTTAGAGCTTAAGCCGGTAGTGCACCGTGAGTTATGTGGCTCTAGAAGGTTCTCAGGCCGAGAAACAGCCACGTCCATTTGACATATTACGGACCCTGGGTCACACAGAGACACTCCGTTTTCAATGGGCTCATCGGGGGGAGGTTGGGATGGATAAGCAGCAGAGTTATTCTAGCTGCGCTCGCCGGTTCATGTAGTTTGACACATCCGAGTTTCTCCCTAAGGATAACATGGGTTTACAGGTTATGCTCTAACTCTGCTTCTGTGCAGGCAATTTTCTAAATAATTTTTGCCACGTGTTTCAGGGTCACCTGTACCTCTACAGATATCAACATGAAAAGATTGAATGGTCTCCTTCATATCCTAAAGGGGAAGTATGAACATTACCATCAAATAGGGCTGAAATCTACAAATGGGCAGGCTGAAATCATCACAGAAAGGGAAAAAGATAGCATCACCATAGTCTCTAGGCCGTGCCGAGTTCAACGAGATGCCACACTTAACCGTAGCTCGCTCGGTCTGACCGCAGCGACCGTGCAAAAAAGTAGGCCCAAAATGAAGCCTGACCTGCATTTTATGGGCTTTTGGGTGACAGCGGCAGAACCGTTGAAGCTAGAAACACAGTTCAACCACAAGAACGTTCCAAGGGTCCTTCCGATCTGTGCAAGGGAATTAACCCTTAACAGTGAAAACATGGTGTTTTCTTCTAAAAGTTTACATTGACATCTCTCCCCATAGGAATACATTGCCTGCTCCCCTAACTTCAACCTGATGCCTATGTGGGGTTATGATTGTCATATCAAACTGTCTTCAATGACAATCCATCAGGCCATTATGAGGATTACCTGTGTTGATTTTAAGCTTGCTGGAGCAACCGGAAGTGGTTAAATTGACCCTAAAAGTGTTTTTGATTTCATAAACTACAGTTAGTGAAAAACACTGCATTCAACCCTCTGTAAATCAGTCAGTTCCCAACGTAAAGACTTGAAACCCGTGATTCTGTATAAGTGTGTCCCAATGAGGATATGTGTTTACTTTCAGCTTCCTGTGACAACCGGAAGTGCCTTAAATTGGGGTCATAGGGGCTATTTTGAAGGGTTAAAAAGGTTACAGCTTTCCAAAATCTCATATCTGTGATGAGGCAACCATCATGTGATAGTTGGCTTCTAAAAGAGTTGGACAAAGTGAGTTTGGTGTCAGTATGTATAAGTTTGGTGTCAGTATGAAATCTTATTGACTGATGGCTGACTTGATATATTGGCATTGTACATTTTATATTGCAAATGGACAGTGTACATTTCCAATGTATTTAATGAGGGATTTACCATCACCAAATGGACAGGCTGAAATCAACACCAACGAGCAATAGAGAGGAACCACTATCACTGGTCGGTTCAACGAGCCAGTCAATTGGGCATTTCTGCAGTATATTAGAGCATGTCCAATTCGTGATGGTAAATACCCAATCAACACCAACGAGCGATATATTTTTGATGTCCATTTGAGTAGTATTTGTGATTGTGTATATGGTTCGCCCAATGAAGTAGCCATTCATTTTTGTCCATTTCATGGGGGTCTTCCCTTACTTTTTAAAATCTTTACTTATGACCTGCCACTAGCTCTGAGTAAAGCCTGTGTGTCTATGTATGTGGATGACTCAACACCATACACGTCAGCTACTACAGTGAGTGAAATCACTGCAACACTCAACAAAGAGCTGCAGTCAGTTTTAGAATGGGGAGCAAGAAATAAGTTAGTCCTAAATAGTTATAAAACTCAAAGCATTGCTTTGAGCAAGTTGAGGAGACTAAACTGCTTGGATTAACCCTGGATTGTAAACTGTCATGGTCAAAACATGTTGATGCAACAGTAGCTAAGATGGAGAGAAGTCTGTCCATAATAAAGTGCTGCTCTGCCTTTTTAACAACACTAGTCCAGAACAGACTATGGGAGGTTCACAGTACTACATAGAGCCATGGCTACATGGAACTCTTTTCCACATCAGGTAACTGATGCAAGCAGGTGAAGCAGATTTTAAAAACAGATAGGAATATACCTTATGGAACAGCAGGGACTGTGAGGAGTCACACACACACACACTTAATGTGTTGTGAAAAGTTTTGTGAAATGTATATGTAATATTTTAAATTGTTGCTGGACTGCAGGAAGAGTAGCTGCTGCCTTGGAAGCAGTTAATGGGGATCCTTAGTAAATACAAATACATACAATACTATACATACACAATACCCCATAATGTCTAAGTGAAACTATGTTTTCCAAGTTTTGTACTAGTTAATAAAAAATGAAAAGCTGGGTCGCATTTTTCTCAAAACCCCCAAATATGTTCTCTTGTTTCGCCGGTTGTACTTTACCATATAATACCTTGTGACCCTGCTCTACCACATAGTTTACTAATGTGGCAATGTTTGGTATGAGTTTCTTCGTCTTTTCACGCCAATAACAAATTCACTACATATTGTATCAACACAGAAGGCCCAAATCTACACGCTCACTGGTGTGAAACAAAGCTTGACTATTTGTAAACATAATTCGTGCTCTTGCCCATATATACTGCCAATTTTAATATGGTACGTAATATCCACTGTCCTTAATTCTTACAAGGATTATTCAACCCCAAAATCTACTAAGGAGCAGGGTTGATCCAAGCTCTCTGACCTCACAAAATATAATAATTTTCTTGCCTCACACCTAAGCTAACTGGCTAGAGTTGGCTGGCTTGCTAGCTAACGCTACTTCCAGACACAAACAAGAGAATACATCTTCACTCTCCATTCTACTCACCTAGCAGAGCTGGTTAGGCTTTTACATGTTAATTCAACACATTGGTGACTAACTGTGCTGCTGGCAATAATTCAAATTACGTTATTTCCCTAACGTCTACTGACACCAACCATATTCAACCGGCGTTGAGCATTGGTAAATTCATCAGTTATTCTGCGCTCTGGTACATTCAAACAGCTGCTCTGAAATCCAAACAAAATAGCCTGAATGAATGCAGACCAAGGAGCACCATAAGCCACTCTGGGTTCATCCTGTCGTTATCTGCATGTGGGTTGTTGTCTTAACCCCACCCTGGCTTAGTTCACAGATGCAAGGATGATTTAGAGACAATGCTCCTTTAGAGACAATCCTCCTGGGTATCTCTATCTCGGTTACACTCACCACATCTTGTCTATGTAATGCAGTCTTTAACTCATTTGTCAGCTCAAGCCATCTCTAGTGAACATACGCCCAGATTAGCTGCAGGGAACTAGAGTGGAGACCATAAAACACAGCATTAACAGGACAGAAATATCTTACTGTTTGTTAAGTAAATAATCGTTTACTAGTAACATCAAACAAATCAGGTAAGTATGTCATTTTCTATCACAATGGAGTGTGTCTCCCAGTTTAGAACTAGAGGGGTCACAGGTTGTCCCGGAGTTTGACCTCTTCAGAGACTTGAGCAGGGGCATATGACCTGAGGTCATAGCAAGGAATGTGATGGTTTTGGTTTTGACTGGCTTCTGGTTTTCTAGAATGGCTTTATCTCAGAGTTGAGGGTTCTGTAGACAAGTTTCATCGCTATAGCTGTAGTTAGAGTGTACATACTGTATTGGTATTTTTAGCTAAGGACATTTTATGGAAACTAAAAAGTATAAACGTTTGGAAAATTTTGGAAAATACATACAGGTGACTATGTACATTTCTTTCTATTATTTTCTCTCAGCTCGAAAAATGAGTAGAATTGCTAAAAGTTAGCTTTTCAACTGCAACATTTTCTCTACACTACTAAGATACCTTTTTAAGTAATATATTATTTCAGAGTTTACACTTCCTCTGTGGGGATGTCAAAATAATGAAATATATTCATTTTAAAATGTTGATAAGTTTTACTTGCCATTATCATTCACCTGATGATAAGACAAGATTTATTTATTTTTTGATTTATTTATTTTTTGCTAACATATGATGGGAGGTGGGTAGGTCATCAGTCTGCCTGGGCGAAGGTCACTGAAAACCCCTGGCCGACAGATTAGAGAGGAGGACCTGTAACCGGAGGGTCGCCGGTTATAATCTCTAGCCAAGCACTAAAACGTCGGGTCTGGAATCTGGATTGCTAACTGGGGGGGCTGCTGGTTATAGATCCCAAGTTATATTTCCCACTGTTGTTCCTACTTGACAGTGGCTGACCCTGTGCACCTCTCAAATGTGTTCAGAGCAGAAGACTACATTTCGATGAAACAGTTGGATTAATAAAAGTTGTATTTGATTACTCACTTTTAACCAACACCACGGAAATAGCCATGAAATCAGTCATCAGATGTCTGAGCACTTTTTCTGTCTGAAAAGTAATATTCCAAACCATAACAAGTCCTATAGCCAAAAACATATTCACACACACAAAAAACATAATTCAGTACAAAATCTGCATCATCATTTCAAGTACCAACCACCCATTCCATTACTGCTTCAACATTGTATAGCTTCAAACCATGGTTAAAACTATCATTTTAATCTTATGAACTGTCAGTCCTTGCATCCATAGCTCCATCTATGAATTTGACAGTGGTTCAATTTCGCCAGCCTCATTCCTGAATTGTTTACCAAAACAAGTGGTAGGGTGGCTATTTTGTTGTTTTTCGAATGCCAGACTGTAGCTTTTGTGTCGTGTTGTGTTTGTGTCATATCTCATGTGCAATGTGCTGCAGTATGTGTGAACAAAGTACAGATGTGTACAGATGTGTGTGAACAAAGTACAGTTGTGGAGAAGTACAGATCAAGGTTGGGTTATAAAAAAATATCAGAAACTTTGAACATCCCACGGAGCACCATTAAAACCATTATTAAAATTAAGAATATGGCACCATAACAAACCTGCCAAGAGAGGGCCGCCCACCAAAACTCACGGACCAGGCAAGGAGGGCATTAATCAGAGAGGCAACAAAGAGACCAAAGATAACCATGAAGGAGCTGCAAAGCTCCACAGCGGAGATTGGAGTATCTGTCCATAGGTCCACTTTAACCCTTACACTCCACAGAGCTGGGCTTTACGGAAGAGTGGCCAGAAAAAAGCCATTGCTTTAAGAAAATAATAAGCAAACACGTTTGGTGTTCACCAAAAGGCATGTGGGAGACTCCCCAAACATATGGAAGAAGGTACTCTGGTCAGATGAGACTAAAATTGAGCTTTTTTGCCAAAACGCTATGTCTGGTGCAAACCCAACACCTCTCATCTCCCTGAGAACACCATCCCCACAGTGAAGCATGGTGGTGGCAACATCATGCTGTGGGGATGTTTTTCATCGGCAGGGACTGGGATACTGGTCAGAATTGAGGGAATGATGGATGGTGCTAAATACAGGGAAATTCTTGAGGGAAAACAGTTTGTCTTCCAGAGATTTGAGACTGGGACGGAGGTTCACCTTCCAGCAGGACAATGACCCTAAGCATACTGCTAAAGCAACACTCGAGTGGTTTAAGGGGAAACATTTAAATGTCTTGGAATGGCCTAGTCAAAGCCCAGACCTCAATCCAATTGAGAATCTGTGGTATGACTTAAAGATTGCTGTACACCAGCGGAACCCATCCAACTTGAAGCAGCTGGAGCAGTTTTACCTTGAAGAATGGGCAAAAATCCCAGCGGCTAGATGTGCCAAGCTTATAGAGACATACCCCAAGAGACTTGCAGCTGCAATTGCTGCAAAAGGTGGCTCTACAAAGTATTGACTTTGGGGGGTGAAGAGTTATGCACGCTCAAGTTTTCAGTTTTTTTGTCTTATTTCTTGTTTGTTTCGCAATAAAAACTATTTTGCATCTTCAAAGTGGTAGGTAGGTTGTGTAAATCAAATGATACAAACCCCCAAAAAATCTATTTTAATTCCAGGTTGTAAGGCAACAAAATAGGAAAAATGCCAAGGGGGTGAATACTTTCGCAAGCCACTGTACACACCCTGGAGGTGTGTTGGGTCATTGTCCTGATGAAAAACAAATGATAGTGTAACGAACGTCGTCGGGAGAAGGAGAAGAGGACCAAAGTGCAGCGTGGTAAGTATTCATAATACTTTTAATAAATACGAACACTTGAACAAAAACAACAAAACGACTAACGAACAGTTCTGCAAGGTGCAAATACACAAAACAACTACCCACCAAGCACAGGTGGGAATGAGGCTACCTAAGTATGGTTCTCAATCAGAGACAACAATAGACAGCTGCCTCTGATTGAGAACCACACCAGGCCAAACACCTAGAAATACAAAACATAGAACAGAACATAGAATGCCCACCCCAACTCACGCCCTGACCAAACCAAAATAGAGACATAAGGAACTAAGGTCTAAGGTCAGGGCGTGAATTTGTGGAATTTCTTTCCTGCACATTTGTGGCCTGCTGGAGGTCATTTTGCAGGGCTCTGGCAGTGCTCCTCCTTGCACAAAGGCGGAGGTTGCGGTCCTGCTGCTGGGTTGTTGCCCTCCTACGGCCTCCTCCACGTCTCCTGATGTACTGGCCTGTCTCCTGGTAGCGCCTCCATGCTCTGGACACTACGCTGACAGACACAGCAAACCTTCTTGCCACAGCTCGCATTGATGTGCCATCCTGGATGAGCTGCACTACCTGAGCCACTTGTGTGGGTTGTAGACTCCGTCTCATGCTACCACTAGAGTGAAAGCACCGCCAGCATTCAAAAGTGACCAAAACATCAGCCAGGAAGCATAGGAACTGAGAAGTGGTCTGTGGTCACCACCTGCAGAACCACTCCTTTATTGGGGGTGTCTTGCTAATTGCCTATAATTTCCACCTTTTGTCTATTCCATTTGCACAACAGCATGTGACATTTATTGTCAATCAGTGTTGCTTCCTAAGTGGACAGTTTGATTTCACAGAAGTGTGATTGACTTGGAGTTACATTGTGTTGTTTAAGTGTTCCCTTTATTTTTTTGAGCAGTGTAGTATACTTGTAGTTTTTCATGTTGTCTGTCTGTAATTTTTGTAATGACTTGGTGCTGCCTATCTTGGCCAGGACGCTCTTGAAAAAGAGATTTTAAATCTCAATGAGCCCTTCCTGGTTAAATAAAGGTTTAAAAAAATAAAAAATAAAAAAGCTGGTTGAGAGAATGCCACAAGTGTGCAAAGCTGTCATCAAGGCAAACGGTGGCTACTCTGAAGAATCTCAAATATAAAGTACATTTAGATTTGTTAAACACTATTTTGGTTACTACATGATTCCATAGGTGTTATTTCATACATGCAGTTCTGATGTCTTCACTATATTCTGCTATGTAGAAAATAGTAAAAATAAAGAAAACCCCTGAAATGAGTAGGTGTGTCCAAACTTTTGACTGGTACTGTATGCGATAAGTTATTCATTGCTGTAATGTTACACAGCAACACTGTATGTCTGAGACAAAAGCTTTCTCAGGGACAATAACGTTTATCTTATCTTATTAGTAACCAGGTTAATAATGGACATGGTTGACAAAAAAGTACTGTAAAATGCTCAGGTGCATATCTGTGATGTGGACTTGTTTCCATCTAGTGGTTTACATTTAAATTATGCTCTTTTGGGAAATAAAATATGGAGGAATTAAAGGTGCCTCTCAAAGCACAATTTCTTTCTTCATTTCAAGAGACAATATACGTACCACTCTTTGTGACCTGAAAATGTTGGCATCATATTATCAGAAAATTGTTTCCACTTTATCAGTGATACATTAGTTACATTCTGTACAAATTAACACACATTTAAACATTTCAAAAATTGTTAGTTAATGTTTTCTTATTTGGTGTGCAGTAGCCTAAATCAGAGATATAACGACTGAGAATGAATGGAGACTGTGCGTGCACAGTTGTTATAGACTTGAAAAATGTGTCTACCAAACGGTCTAACAGTGGCTCCGCCTATCTCCACCCAGTAAGTAATGATAATGGGGACACTACCCACTGGGCACAGACGTCAATTCAACGTCTATTCCACATTGGTTCAATGTAATTTCATTGAAAGGGCGTGGAAACAACGTTGATTCAACCAGTGTGTGCCCAGTGAGTAGATTTTAACACTGCCATTGATGCACGGTGTAACGCTCGTCGGAAGAAGTGGATCAAGGTGCAGCGTGGTACATGTTCATGATTCTTTATTCTCTCAGAACACCAAACAAAACAACAAAAGAATAATGAACGTAACGTTCTGTACGCTTCACTGAGCTAACAAAAAACAACATCCCACAAAACTAAGGTGGCAAAACAGGCTGCCTAAGTATGATTCCCAATCAGAGACAACGATAGACAGCTGTCCCTGATTGAGAACCATACCCGGCCAAAACATAGAAACACAAAACATAGAATGCCCACCCCACATCACACCCTGACCTAACCAAATAGAGAAATAAAACGGCTCTCTAAGGTCAGGGCGTGACACGCGGTCATGTGTGGCCTAGGCGTACTGTGTAGGACCAATTATGAAGAAGAGGGTTGTGATGTGCTGCTGAGTGTCTCAGGGAAGTTAAACTCCTCCATGTACGGAATTAATAAAGTATCACGAGTCGTCTGAAATATTTTACACTTAAACAGCTCAAATGCAATATGTGAGGAATGGCGTTGGCTATGTTAATTTAGAACATTGGGGCGGCAGGTAGCCTAGTGGTTAGAGTGTTGGACTAGTAACCGAAAGGTTGCAAGATCAAATCCCTGAGCTAACAAGGTAAAAATCTGTCGTTCTGCCCCTGAACAAGGCAGTTAACCCACTGTTCCTAGGCCGTCATTGAAAATAAGAATTTATTCTTAATGGAGTTGCCTAGTTAAACAAAGGTAAAATAAAAATGGTTTTTGGTAGGTACAGTCTGCCTATCTTAATCCAATGCAGACATTGAGATTTATAGACGTGAGAATATGTTCCCTGTGCTAAGCAGATTTCACATCACACGTGCGCTCAAGACAAAGACATTGACAAATCAGTGCTCCTTTGAAGAGTTTGTTGATAATGATACACACATGGCCAATTCCATCACTTGTTATCAATGCACAGGAAATATCAGTATTGCTAAGAAATGATTACCTTTGTGGCTCTGAACTCTCATCTCCATATTGAATGAAGAGAGGCTGAATATAGATCATGTAGACCTATAAGCTTATGTTTGAATTCTCATTTTGAATTTATATGCAAGTCAGCTTTTTGTTAGTCAAGAAAATGATGCAATAAAGCATTTTTTTGGACTTCACCCTTGCCTGTAGCTCTGTACCCAGACCCGCCTCGCTCCAATCAGTGGCAGTGGCCAGGCCTTGCTACACTTGCCTAATGCATTAAGTATACTATGTCCATGCAATATAGATAAGTCATAAGTCCATAGATACATACACAGTGATGACCTATTTGTTTCTTGTGAATGTGATATCCCTCTGAATATCCTAAGATGGGAGTAATTGATAGCCATAGCATGATCTGCTTAATTAACCAATTCAAACTAAACAAGTGGAAGTATTTACTCTTCATTTTCTCCATCTTAAGCACATAAATATGTTCTAATGTGTATCAACAAAACGTTTAGTAATAGGTTATGTATTGCTTTTATATAGTTTGTCAATGCTATGTTGTTGAATGCATGCTTTTATGACATTGAGTTAAAATTATACTATATCATAGTTGGTATTATGTATTGCCTAATTTTTGGCTCAATCCCCTTCTAACAAGTGAATTGTAGTTTTATCAGGAAAAAATATATATAAAATGTGTGAAATAAGATGAAACCTTCGCAATTCATTTACATTGAGAGAAATCACTAGTTTTTGCTGTTTTCTTTAGTGGTCTTCCTAATCTTGGAAAATACGCGTTACTACTGCACAAAAATGACTGATTCTGCAAGTTTGTTATCATATCCATGGACAGTTTTATGAAACTAGTTGCCTTTGTCCCTCCACACATACGTATGGGATGGACTTTGGAGTAGGGGCAGCACTGTCTGTAGCTCCCACCTCCCCTTCCTATAGAATCCCTAGGGTATAAAAGACTAGTGCTGGAGTGGAGAAATCAGTCTCGACGAGTACTCGCCAACGCAAAGGAAAGAGCTTCAACGAACCCATCATGGGGAACACAAAGCTCTCTCTTTTGCTTCTTCTGAGCACCTTTGCCTTAACCCGTAAGTACCTCTCTGGCTGGTCCCTGCTGTGGATAAAAATCTATTTTTACCAGGTAGTAGTTTGTTTCTTGAGTTTACATGTTGGTTATTTTCAGATATTAAGTATATGCTTTAAAAGTTTTTATTTTGGACATTTTTCGTTTTACATATTATAATACCAAAGAGACATGTATGTAGCTGTTAACTTTTTTAAAGATTTAAAATGAACTTTTACCCAGCAGTAGTTTGTTTCTTAAGTTTTCATGTTTGTAATTTTCAGATTTAAGGTATTTTCTTTAGAAGTGTTCCATTCGGAAATGTTTAAATTTAAATAAATAAATATTCCAATGCCAAACCAAATTATCGGTAGCTGTTAAATTGAACAACTAGAATGTGTTTATAAAAGTGGGTGTTTTTAGCTATGTGCATTTTACTTTGCATGTGCAATATCTATTATGTCATTTTGTTGCAAAATCGTTTTTTGTTGTTGAAAATAACACTTACAGAGTGAACTGAAGCATCTCCTCTCGACATTGCACAGTTAATCTCGTAAAATAAGCACTGTCCCTGTTGCAAATTACAAGTTAACTTTCTTCAAAACCGCCAAATACATTGACTGTATATCAGCTAAACTATTTCTGATGGTGAACCTGAACCATCAAAATAAAATGTAAATGATGAAAGTCCTGTTCAGCTAGTCGAGATCTGTCTTTGAGCTTTTTGTCCTCTATTTTTAGTCTGGTAAAACAGTGTTTTCTCACAAAATGTATGATTTAATAAGTGATACTGTGCAAGCAATTTTACAAATATCTGAATTCTGACAGTGCAGACGTGCAAATATCACTTTCTGGGATGTAAACAATATCACAGTTTTTATTTTAAACGATTGGGGGCAGTTCCCCCTCACGCCCACATGATTTGATAGTAAAGTGAGTAGAGGGGACAGGCAGTTGAACAGATACATAACTGCACCCACACACTTCAAAGAAAGAAAAGCTGCTTTTTTTACACACTTAAAAACGATTTCAGTCATGTTGTAATTAATTATAAAACTTCTGTATAATCCTGCTTTGACCAAAATTGCGTTATCCTCTCACAGACTCCCAAGACGATGGTGCCGAAGAACATCCAACATGCTTGCGTACGTACCAACAAATCATTGCTTATCCTACCAATGTGCTGCAGCTTGCTCACTGTTATGGCAACATGACGGGTCTTTACTCAAACACATTCAAAATACAATTTCTAATCTCTCCCTAGTGGCAAGAAGGTACAAGAGCCTTCACAAATATGAATACCAGTATGAAGCACAGTCCCTGAATGCCATTAAAGGAGCTTCCAATCTCATAAATGGACCCAAGTGCTCTTGCAAGGTAGACATCATACCTCAGAGCATTAAGCCTTCACTTCAGTCCATTAATATTGTCCTCACGCAACATTCCAGTAAGGAAGCCGTCTAACCTCTTTGTCTCCCCCTATAGGTTGAGATTGAAGTTCCTCAGTCTTGCAGCTACATCCTGCGCACCACAGGCTGTAGCTTGAGTGAGGTTGTCGATATGGACTCAGAGGGCAACCCTGTGATCGGACCTGCCCCCGGATCTGATGCCTTCACTGCTGCAATGGAGAAGTAAGACCCCAAGGCTGTCACACATGCCCTAACCCAACCCTTGTCCCCAATATTTGTTAAAAATTCCTTGTCCTCTCTTCAATTAAGCACATTGTAATTTGGAGTTAACAACTGGTATCCAACCTTTCACCTCTCTGTCCCTGCTCAGACATCCTCTGAAGGTTGTGGTTGAGGGAGTGTACGATGTGAAACTGTACCCTGAGGAGGATGAGTCCGTGACCATCCTGAACATCAAGAGAGGTATCGTCTCTGCCCTTGCCGTGCCCCTGCTGGAAGAGGAGAACAACAAGAAAATGGTATGTTGATCTTCTCAGAAAACACCCTAATCATAACTACACACTTTGTATTACAGTGTAGTTTCAGTGATATGAGCAAGTCATTTCTTATTGAGTACTTTATTACTAATAGTGTGTACCTTATTACTCCATATTATTCAATACAATTGGAAACTACCTGGTAAACAAAGGTACATATTGGTGCTTGTTTTAGTGAATCCAAGAAACAAAAATGTAATTATTGTGTAATAAAGCAATAATAAATTAAAGGGAATGCAGTACTGTTGGCACGCCGACGTGATGCACTACAAGGTACAAGACTAGCCAAGAAAATTATGTTCATGGCTCTGCAGAGAGCAATTTGTCACATTCAGTTTTTCAGAAAACATAAATCAGTATTTATATTTATTCAAATATGACAAGGGTCATTGACTTTCCCCTCAGCCCACCATCCACGGCATGTGCAAGACCCACTACATAGTCAACGCCATGGAGGACATCGCTACTGACATCACTCTCAACAGGGACTTGTCCAAATGTGACCACTTCATCCCCCAGAGGGACCACACCAGCCCCCTGGCCCTCATCTCTGGCATGGTAAGACTGGAAAACAGTAAAAGTCGCTGGTTAGATTCTGAAATACACCCTAAATAATTTATTAATCCTAATTCACTTTTTAACTCCTTTCCAAAAACCATTCAAAGTAATTATCTTTCTCCGCTCCAGTAGCTGAAATGACAACTAATATTACTCCTTATTCACTTTTTAACTCCTTTACAACAAAAAAACGAAACAATAATAATTTCTCCTCCTACAGCACTATCCTCTTGCTCAGCTGATCAGAAGCTCCCAGACCTGCAACTACAAGTTTGACAATGACAAGAAGCACATGATCTCTGGTGCCTGCACTGAGAACCACATCCTGGTGCCTTTCTCTCACAAGTGTGTAAAACATTATGCCTATAATGTTTTATGAAATACGTACCTGCAATGTTAAGAGATGTTGCATACGTCTTTATCATCTCTTTGGCTTTCCACAGGGGAGAGTATGGAGTTACCAACGTTGGCAAGCAGTTCCTGACTCTGCTGGAGGTTTCCACATACAATGAGAGAGTTTTTGACCACAGTAAGTATCACTTACATTGCATTCTAATTATGAAGATGATTATTGTAGACAGTCAGACATAATTGAGATAATTCATTTCACCCGCTCAGTGTCAAAACTGACTTTATCTTCCTGCAGATGTGGCCAACCTCAAGGGTCTGCCAATGGAAGCTGCTGAGGACAAGAGTGTTGTTCAGGACAAGGATGCTGCTCTGGCCGTCTTGAGGGAACTGGCCACTCTGTCCAACGGTGAGAGGAGAGCCCACCTCTTCCAGCAGCTTGTGAGCATGGTCCGTGGAATGAAGGCTGAAACCCTGAGCCCTGCTATCCCCGAGGCCCTGAAATTGTCCAGATCCCTGACCTACCAGGTTCTGGCCCAGTGCGGTACCCCAGAGTGCAGCAGTGCCATCATGCAGATCCTCAGGACCTTTGACAACTCTGCCTTTGAGGTTGATGCCGTCGTGTTCGCTATGGGACTGGTCCCCAACCCCTCTGCCCTCCTGGTCAGCGACATGCTGGCTATGGCACGGTACAAGCAGAGCAAGCCTATCCTGTATGCCCTGAGCAATGTTGTCAAGAGGTAAACAGACATTTTAAAGCAACATATTTTCTAAATGGAACTGAGCAGATGCAGACAATGAAATTCTTATGTTGATTTTCACATTGTGTTCCTCATCAGGTTCTACAAGGCCGAGGGCAAAGTGACCCCTGAGATCGAGGCTGTGGCTGAGTTTGCTGTTGCCCAGCTGGGTGACTGCACCGGCGACAAGGAGCAGAATTTCCTGGCCCTGAGGGTGAATGTTCCATCGCTCTCCTTAGCTTTTTCAGATTTACTCACACAGCAAGCAACAATTTGAATCAGAATAATTCATGTTTGCTTCCTTCTGCTCCCCAGGTTATTGGTAACATGGCGGCAGCCATGGGAGCCGCCAGTCCTGCCCTGAAGTCTGCTGTGATCCAGTGTGTAAACGAGCCCGCCGCTTCCCTGGAAGTCCAACAGGCTGCCATTCAGGCATTCAGACAGACCCCTGTCCCTGAGGAGGTAACTCACTCTTATCCTATTAGCTTTAAAAAAATATATATGGAAACCGTCAACTCTTTGTTCACTGCAGAACTGTTATACACATTCTCCTGTTTACAGGGCAGAGAGGTGCTCATGCAGGTTCTTTTGAGTGGTGCTAGCCCCCTGCAGAAGCGTGTTGCTGCCTACCTGGTGCTGATGAAGGACCCCCAGCCTGCTGAACTGGCTCAGCTGGCCGCCGCTCTGCCCATCGAAGAAGACCAGCAGGCCAAGAGCTTTGTCATCTCCCACCTGACTAACATACTGGAATCCACAGCAGCCGAGACACAGGAGTACGAGAGATATCATCTGCAGTATTTACTGCCTCAGCTAACAGAAATATTCTGTTCGATTCTCCCCTCCTCATCATAGGTTTGACCATATAATAAATTATTCCATCCATTACAGGCTGAGACAGAAAATTCTTGATGCCCTGCAGGGCAATGAGGTTGGAACTGTCATGGATCCCACCAAGTTTTCCCGCAACTACAAGATCGGATCTGTGCAAGGAAATATGCTCTTCGAGGGCACCAGCTATCTGCCCAAGGAAGTCATGCTGGAGATGACCCTGAAGGCCTTCGGCTACAATGTTGACATGGTGGAGGTAAAAAATACTATTTGAGTTGTTTCCCTAAAAACTATTATAGGGATGATGTTTTTTTTGCAGAATATACACTTATTTTTCTATCAGTCTCATGGTAAACATTCTCTTCACTTGTAAGGTTGGCATGGAAGGCAAAGGACTTGAGCCAACTGTTGAGGCTTTGTTCGGAGAGAACGGATTCTTCCCTGACACAGTTCTAAAGACCGTCTACTTCGTTTCTGACAAGATGCCTCTGCAGGTTAGTGAGGTCATGAAGAGAATGATGCCCGCTCTGAAGAAAGACAGAATGAAGAGACAGGTATTCAAAACCATACTATGTTCTTCCTCTTTCCTTACCAAACATTTTAATTTGTGTGATTGTAATCCTAGTTATTTAATTGTAGCATGAGCTAACTGTCTCTTTCCTTGAAAAAAATATTCTGTAGGCTTCCCAGAACATTGTGAGAGAAATTGGCCGCAACCTCAACAAACTGGTCAAGAATCTGAAGGCTCAGGAGTCCCCTGAGGCTATGGTTTACCTGAGACTGCTGGGAAATGAACTTGGATACCTGAAGACCAATGAGATGGAGAAGATGGCCTACTCTGCTGGTCTGATGATTGACAACGTACTCAAGATGTTCCCCGCTGATGTATGTACAAAGATATGGAAAAAAGCAACACTATCACTTCAGATATACATTAATGTTAACTCATCTGGCAAGAATGACATATCAATGATAAAAAATGTAAACTCAATTTACTATCCAAAATCTGAAATCTACATGTTCCACAGCTGATGAAGGGACTGATGACCAACGCTGACAATGAAGTCTTCGCCCATTACATCTTCATGGATAACGAATTCTTCCTGCCAACTGCCACTGGTGTACCACTGAAGATTGCCCTGTCTGGTACCTTCACCCCTGGCATCAAGGGAGGACTGCACATTACACCCGACATGGTAAACTTTTATATTTATTTTCACTGATCTGTTTTCTATTTGTAGTAACCCTAATACATGTGAAGTCCGTCAGTCTTTTTGCATATCTATATAATATACTTGGACTGATCCCTTTCCCACAGAGCGAGGTCTCCTTCATGCCCTCCGCTGGAATTGAGTTTGTGGCCCGGGTTGGTTCCCACATTCCTGAGTACCTTCTCTCTGGCTTGGAGATGCACACCAGCCTATACCATGAGAGTGGGCTCAGCGCTAAGATCGTGATGGCCGACAACCAGGTCAAGCTGACCATCCCTGCTCCTCAGGGTCCTGCCAAGCTCATCAGCATCACGTAAGTGTCAGAGTATCATTCAGATAACACTTGATGACCAATATTTATCAGAGCCTAAACATTTCCTTTCCGCGACCCCTATTATAGCAACAAGCTGTTCGAAGTGACCTCTGCTGGAGTGAAACCCATCCCGTCTCTGGTAGAGGACAGAATTGATGTGTCTGAGTGCACTCCATTCTTAGCTGGTATGAAGTACTGCACCACCCTTCAGTACTCTGATGCTAGCTCCCATGACACTGCACCCTACTTCCCCTTTACCGGAGATAGCAAGTAAGTACTAGTTCTATGCAAATACATTTTAACATGCTTCATTTATGTTTTCCTATATTCAGGTAGAAATTGATCTTAGACATAACTTTTGGAAATGAAACATTTATTTAGGCTTGCTGTGGAGCTCCGCCCCACTGGTGAGGTCACTGAATACACGGCCACCATCGGCTACGAACTCCTCAGGGAGGGAGAAGAAGGTCGTCAGAAAGTTGACACTGTAAAGATGGTCCTGAAGGCAGAAGGTATGGTCCTGAAGGCAAAAGCTCTAAGTTACAAAAGCCCTCTTTTAGAGTAACACAGTCCTTCCATTTCTACCGTACAACCTTTTCCTTGGTGACTAACTAATTCAGTTTATCCTGGACACAGGTGCTGACCCCACTGAGGCCACAGCCACTGTGAAGTACAACAGGAAGAAGAATGTCCTCACCACCGACATCCAGATCCCTGACTTTGACTTGGAGGCCGGAATCAGACTGGGCGTTGTGGATGGCAACACCAAGGGCAAAGGAATACACTCCATCTCCATTGACCTCATCAACAAGAACATCCCTCAGCTGTCCCTGGTTGGCCGCGCTAAGTAAGCTGACAATGCTGCCCCACAAAGTACTTCCCTGTTTTGGTTTCTTCTGTTTTCCCTTTCTTCCAAATTCCAACTGACTCATGGTTTTCTATGCAGAATTGAGGCCATGAAGGATGCTATGCTGCAGGTGCAGCTGCTTGTCCCTTCAATCAAGGCTGACGCCACAGTTACAGTCAACGTGAAGCGTGGTGAGGAACTGGAACTTGAGCTTGAGAGTGACATCAAGCTCCCAGAGACCACCTCAGTGCAAAAGATCACCCTAAAATATGGTATGCAGGCTTTCAATAACGACCAGATTTTGTACAATGATAAATTGTTTTGCTTCATTATCAATTTTAACTGTATGTTTCTGAGAGCTTTGCCAGGCTTTAAATGTCAAGTATCCATGGGAAAGTCATTAACATTCAATTTAATTTACTTTAATTACTTTATTACTTTAATGAATCTTACTTTGTAGATGACGAGAAGATTGTGGCTGAGGTCAAGTCTGACATGAACTCTGAGATCCAGAACATCCTCCCTCATGCCGAGGCAATCCAGAAGATGGTCAGTGATGTTCTTGATCAGCAGGTGGGCCAGACCGACATGAAGGTCCGTCACATCCTCACCAAGTCTGCAGAGGTAAAACAACAAAAAAACACTTTAATCTTATGATCACTATTTTGTCCTCACTGAACTTAATATATTACAATATGTACAGTACCAGTCAAAAGTTGACACACCTACTCATTTAAGGGTTTTTCTATATTTTAAAAATGTTCTACATTGTAGAATAATAGTGAAGACATCAAAACCATGAAATAGTTTGTTTAACACCAAAAAAGTGTTAAACAAATCAAAATCTATTCTTCAAAGTAGCCACCCTTCGGCTTGATGACAGCTTTGCACACTCTTGGCATTTTCTCAACCAGCTTCACATGGAATGCTTTTCTAACAATCTTGAAGGAGTTCCCACAAATGCTGAGCACTTGTTGGCTGCTTTTCCTTCACTCTGCGGTCCAACTCATCCCAAACCATCTCAATTGGGTTTAAGCCCTGTGATTGTGGAGGCCAGGTCATCTGATGCAGCACTCCATTACTCTCCTTCTTGGTCAAATAGCCCTTACACAGCCTGAAGGTGTGTTGGGTCATTGTCCTGTTGAAAAACAAATTATAGTCCCACTAAGCTCAAACCAGATGGGATGGTGTATTGCTGCAGAATGCTGTGGTAGCCATGCTGGTTAAGTGTGCCTTGAGTTGTAAATAAATCACCGACAGTGTCACCAGCAAAGCGCCCCCACACCATCACACCTCCTCCTCCATGCTTCCCGGTGGGAACCACACATGCGGAGATCATCCGTTCACATACTCTGCGACTCATTAGAACAAATGACAGATTTCCACCGGTCTAATATCCATTTCTCATGTTTCTTGGCCCAAGCAAGTCTCTTCTTATTATCGGTGTCCTTTAGTGGTGGTTTCTTTGCAGCAATTCGACCATGAAGGCCTGATTCACGTAGTCGCCTCTGAACAGATGTTGAGATGTGTCTTTTACTTGAACTCTGTGAAGCATTTATTTGGGTTGCAATTTCTGAGGCTGGTAACTCTAATGAACTTAGCATCTGCAGCAGAGGTAACTCTAGGTTTTCTTTTCCTGTGGTGGTCCTCATGAGTGCCAGTTTCACCATAGTGCTTGATGGTTTTTGCGACTGCTCTTGAAGAATCTTTAAAAGTTCTTGAAATGTTCCGGATTGACTGACCTTCATGTTCTAAAGTAATGATGGACTGTCGTTTCTCTTTGCTTATTTGAACTGTTCTTGCCATAATATGGACTTGGTCTTTTACCAAATAGGGCTATCTTCTGTATACCACCCCTACCTTGTCACAACACAACTGATTGGCTTAAACTTATTAAGAAGGTCGACAAAATTCCACAAATTCACTTTTAACAAGGCACATATGTTAATTGAAATGCATTCCAGGTGACTACCTCATGAAGCTGGTTGAGAGAATGCCAAGCTGTCATCAAGGCAAAGGGTTGCTATTTTGAATAATCTCAAAAGTAAAATATATTGTGATATGTTTTACACTTTTTTAGTTACTACATGATTCCATATGTGTTATTTCATAGTGTTGATGTCTTCACTATTATTCTGCAATGTAGAAAATAGTAAAAATAAAGAAAGACCCTGGAATGAGTAGGTGTGTCCAAACTTTTGACTGGTACTGTATTTCTATTACAGGCAACCAACAACTACCTTGAGAAATATGCTGCTGATATCCCATACATGCAGAACCTGAGAGTCCCTGGGATGCCGGAGATGACTCTGCCTGAGAAACTGTTCCTGAATGCGTAAGTTACATCAATCAACTACCATAAGAATCATTTTCTATCAATACATTAACTGATTTTTTTTTTTGGGGGGGGGTTCCATGACTAATTAGATTAAATATAATTTTCTTAAACAGTGAGGCCACAGCTGCTTACCACTTCAACAATGAGCGTATCTTCATCGCCATTCCCCTGCCTCTTGGTGGAAAATCATCTGAGGAGCTGAACTTCCCAGCTGCACTGACCACACCACACCTGGTTCTGCCCCTGCTTGGCTTGGACATTGCATCCATGGAGATCCCGATCCCTGAGCTTTTCATCCCAGAGACCCTTGATGTGTTTGTGCCCCTCTTCGGAAAAGCTCAGCTGTCCACAAAAGTGAAGAGCAACTTCTACAACTTGGAGGGCTCAGTGTCTGCTGGCAAAGATGCCGTTGAGACACCAAGCTATTCTGCCAAGTTTGATGTGACAGGCAGCTGCTCAATGGAACTCCTGTGCATCAAGATTGAAGGTAGTGCTCCACCTCCAGACATTTTCTAATGTCTTTGTAAATAATAGAGATTACACCATCTGGAACATGTTTAGTTGTGCAATAATCAATAATTGTTCCTTCTGTGTTGTAAATAGGATCTGGATTGCTTGCCACCACTCCTGCTGATTCCATCAAGGCCCATGTGAAGACCTCCGTGAGCCACAAGCTCATTGATGCCAGCATTAGCATAAGGGAAGTTGGCACTGTTACAGACAACAAGATCAATGTGAAATCCAGCAGCAAAATCGAAGCAACAAGCCCCATGGGTCTGAGTGTAAATCTAGAGCACACCGGCCAAGTTTGCTTCAATTCTGAAGCGCCAATACTGGCTCCAACACTGAAGATCTCTGGTGATAGCAACTTGGAGGGAACAGTCAAAGCAGGACATGTCTATGGCACCACAATCACCACCCAGTCTTTTACCATCTTCCCATTCAGACCAGAAGCAAAGATTGATTCTTCCCTGAAAATTAATTCAACCATTCTTAAGGCCCAGAACACCATTGCTGCATCCTTTGCCAATGGCGAGCTGTCTGTTGTGTCTAACACGAATGCATTCGAAGACATCCTGACCCATGCTGCTGAACTTGCCTTCAAGGATAACCAGCTGTCTCTGAAATGTGACACCAATGCCCTTGCCCTTGGCATGAAGATCCACAACCAGGCTGAGGCTTCTGTTGGCTCTGGAGCAGTCACAATCAAGATGGAGACCAACGCTGACCACTCTGAGAATCGCATATACTCTCTTGTCACTGCCTCCCTGGATGTCAATGGCCTGGCTGTGAACAGTGATGCCACTGTAAAGCTGCTTGAGAACAAAGCTGCACACAAAGCTACCCTGACAATGAACAAGGATGGCCTGGCCACAAGCGGAACAACCACCCTGCAGGGCCCGTTCACCATGGAGAACACCTTCAACGGTGGAATTGATGCCTCCAAGGCTACTCTGTCCATTGAGACCAAGAGTGCATTGAATGACATGAAGGTTGAGAATGCCAACTCACTGACCATCACTCTCTCCAGCCTTGCCTTCAACTCAAAGGCTGAGGCCATTGTCAGCGAGAGCACTTCCTATACACATGACATCACCATTGACTTACAGGACTACACTGCCTCTGTAAATGTGAACAATGACCTGAAACTGCTGGGAGCCAACCTAGTCAACGAGGCTCAGCTGAAGGCAGTGATCTACAAAATTGACTTTACTGGAAGCCTGAAGGCGGCCTATGGTGAGGAAGAGCTCAAACACACCTATGAGATCAACTATGCAGACTTGACCGCTAATGCTAAGTGCAGCACTACTGGAAAGCTCCTTGGTGCTCACATGAGCCACAACATTGAGCTTGAAATTATTGGCCTTGCTGCAAAGATCCACAATGATGCCCGCTTCAACTCCCAGCCTTTCCGCTTCGACAACACCATCCGTGCCAGCATTATTCCCTTCAACTTCAATCTTGATGCCATCTTCAATGCTGATGGTGACCTGACTCTGTATGGCAAGCAGAGCGCTCAGCTCTATGGAAAGTTCCTCCTTAAAGCACAGCCCCTAGCTTTTGCCAGCTCTCATGAATGCAGAGCTTCTGTCACCCAGCAGCTGGACAATGGCTTCCCCCTGGAAACCACAATTGACAACAAGATAGACACACTTCTGACTCCCCAGGAGCAGAGGGCCATACTTAGGATGAAGTCAAAGTTGAACAACCATGCCCTCAATCAGGAAGTGAGTGCCTACAACAATGCTGAAAGGCTTGGACTTGAGCTGTCTGCAACCCTCCTCACCGGCCTCCTGAACACAGCTGCCAGTGAAGACCAGGAATTCACAATCTCTGGTTTCCTGAAGTATGATAAGAACACTGACAGTCACATGATTAACCTGCCCTTCCTCAAAAGTTTGCCTGCAATCCTGGAAAACATCAAGATCACTATTGTTAACATGGCAGAGTCTATTCAGAATTACATCAATAGTGATGAGGTCAAGGCTAAGATTGAGGCTCTGCCCCATCAAGTCAGTGACTTTGTTGCCAAACTGAATCTGGAAGGCAAGTCTGTCCAGCTCAAACAGAACCTGATTGCCCTCACCGAGGAGTACGCCATCACTCTGGAATACCTAGAGGCCTCCCATGTGAACCTCAAGATTGCTGTTGAAAAACTGCTGATGGGCCTGGCATCCAGTATCCAGGGCATTGTTGCTGCTACCAAGGAGATGATTGCGAGTGGCACCCTGTCTGAAACTGTAATTGAGAGGCTCAGCCAGGAGCTGAATGCCATCAACGAGGAGTATAAAATCACTACTATGATCGTAGTTGTCATTGATGCCATTGAAGAGCTGATCAAGCAGATTGACATGCAGAAACTGAAGGACAGCAGCATTTCACTCCTGCACGACATTGATGCCCAGTTTGAAATCAAGGCTAAAATTGAAAACGCAGTGAGTGAATTAAAGCAGTTCATTGAGAACTTTGACAGAACCAAAACTGTTGAGGATCTGAGAAACTACATTTCCTCCATCAACTTGGAAGCTCATGTTGAGCAGCTGATGGAACACCTTCCCACTGAAGTGATCAGCAAGATGATTGAGTCTGTCAAGGCAGTGATCCAGGAATTGGACATCATTGGCAAATGTAATGTTTTCCACGCCAAGTTGACAGAACTGATTGTCAAGTATGAGGTTGACAAGAAGGTTGAAGCAGTCCTGGAGAAGGTTGTGGGTCTAATTAAGCAGTTCAAAATCGATGAAACAATTCAGGTCCTTGTTAATAAGCTGAAGGCCATCGATATCCCAGCGAAGGTAATGCAGATGCTGGAAGAAGCCATCAACTCCTTAAAAGCTACTGAGATCAAACAGGTAATTGAACAGGTGAATGAATATCTTGACTCTGTTATCCAGAAGCTGAAGTCATTTGATTACAATGCCTATGTGGATGAAGTCAACCAGATGATTGCTGAATACACCGCTCATGTAAACGAGCTGATCAAGGCACTTGAGATCCCACAGAAACTTCAGGCTTCAAGAGAGTTTGTCAACTTTGTTGTGTCATCTGCACTTAACTACATTGAACATCTGAGGGAAATCAAGGTTGCAGACATGATCAAAACAGTGAAGGACATGGTCGACCATGCCATCCTTAATGACCTTAAGGCAATTTCTGAGAGGCTAAAGCAGAGAATCACCGATATGGACCTTAGAAATTATATCATCTCATACCTGCAGCAGGTGAGCGAACACTACACCAAGGTCATCACTGTCATAAATGAGGTGTTTGGCAATGTGATTGAGGTGATCCAGAAGTTTGCTGGTGAACAACAAATTGTCAGCGAGGTCAAGCAGATAATTGAGGGGGTTGTTACTGGACTGAAGACAGCTGAGCTGGACTTTCCTTCATTCACCATCCCTCTCACTGACCTGGTCATGCCCTCCATGAAGGTCAGCCTGGAGAAGCTTCAGGAGATTGAAATTCCAACACAGCTGGATATCCCTGAGTTCACTATCCTGGGTTTCCACACAGTGCCAGCCACCACCGTTTCCTTTGACGATATCAAGCAGAAGGTCACAGAGCTCATAGATTTTATTGTCAACTTTGAGATCCAGAATCTTAATTTGGATGTTTTCTTTGGAGACCTGACCATGAGCTACCTGCCAACCCTACCTGACATTACTCTCCCAGAGATCACATTCCCAGAGTTCTCCTTCCCTGCCCTCCCTAAGATGGCCACGGAGAAGCTCCTAGAGATTCCAACTCTCCAGATCCCTGAGATCAAGCTCCCTGCCATTCCCAGTGAGATCAGTCTCCCTTGCTTTGGCAAGCTCTATGGTGAGATCAAAGTCAGCACCCCCATCTACAGCATTAGGACCTCTGCTGAGCTCCAGAACTCTACTGACAGTGAGGAGACTCCTCAGTTCACTGCTTTCCTAACCTCCCAGGCCATATCTCCCATTTTTGAGATATTCAGCTACAACCTGGACTCCACTGCTCGCGTTGCCATCCCCAAGTTGAACCGTGTGATAGTTGCAGAGAACCTTAAGTTTACCCACACTGCACTTGCAGTCGAACACCAGGCATCAGTGACCCTCTACCGCCTTGCAGCCCAGGCCTCAGCTAAGACCACAGTCAAGGCAACCACTGCACACTACACGGCTGACATTGTCAATAATGCATTCTTTGCCACATTGGGTGGTATGTCTGCATCTGTGGACACTACCTACAACCACCAGATACATATCCCAATCCTTGGCTTCACCAATGGTGCCTCTGTGACCCAAAAGGCTGTTGCCCGCCTGGAGGACACAACAATCACTCTGACCGTTGGAAATGATGGTGCTATGAAGTTCAACTTTCACGAGGGCACACACAAGTGTGACCTTCACTTCGCCATCAGTCCCAGCACTGCTAAGCTGACAATCTCCGCTGACACCGACACTGCCCTTCTGAAGATGAAGCAGACCATGAACGCTGATGCAGTCATTCTCAGTCACATCACATTTGAGGCCCGCTCTGAGGCAGAAGGTCCAGCCATCAAGAACAGCCTTCTGGTGGCATCTGGAAATGCCAATTTGGGAGATATGAAGGTTGAACTGAAGGCAAACCATGACACAGAGCTTGTTGGAGGTCTCAGTGGAATCCTGTCAAACTCACTCACCGTTAAAATTCATCCTATTGAAGTTGTCTTTGACTTCCAGAACAAGGGAAACACCAAGCTCAGCTTCAACGAGGCACTGATGGCCAAGATTGATCTCCAGAATGACTACTCTGCCACAATCAAGCCTGAAGCTCAACAGATCAACACTGTGGCTCTTGCCCGTTTCAACCAGTACAAATCCTCCTACAACTTCACTATTGACAACAACGAAAAGGAGGCTGGCATCTTTGCTACCATGAATGGTGAGGCAAATCTTGAATTCCTGACAAACCCCATCAGCATCCCAGAGATTGATCTGCCCTTCATTAACATGCACATTCCAACCATCAGCGATCTGAACCTGTATGAGCATACTGGCTTGAAGAACATCTTGACCACCACAGAGCAGTCTCTTGATGTTGATTCCAAGATCCTGTACCAGAAGAGTCAGTTTTACTCTCTGGGCAACCTGATCACCGAACTCTCCCTGAAGTCACCCATCTTCAATCTGAATGCCAATGCCGGACTTTACGCTGAGGACGACCTTGTGTTCCGCCTGGGAGCTACCACAGCCTCCGTTTTTGAGGCTCTTAAGACCAAGCTTGATGGCACCACCAGTTTGACCACCAAAAGAGGTTTTAAGCTGGCCACATCCCTGTCCTTGGAGAATGCCCACATTGAGGGAAACCATGACAGCACTTTCAGCCTAAGCACCGACAACCTGGAAGCTGGAGTGTCTGTGGCTACCATTGCAAAGATTGCCCTGCCCATCTTCAACCTAGAAGCCAATCAGCAATTTGTTGCAGACACCAAGACCAAGCCAAATGCTGCCTCTACATTGAAGCTGAAAGGTGATTTCAACCTGCCCCTTATCAAAGCAATTGGCAAGGTAGAGGCTGACCACAGCCTGAAGCTAGAGGGAACCCTTGAGTACATCTCTGTGGAGTCATCCATCAAGGGCAACATTGATGCCACAATCCTGGAATACAATGCTGTTTTGGGAGCTCTGGACAATGAAGCTAACATCTACCTGAATGCTGATGGCCTACGCTCCACCTCAAAGATCATTGCCAATGCCAAACTCAGCAACGGTGAGACAACTGTCCTGGAAATGGATGTGGATGAGAACCTGGCTGTTGAGGCATCCGTGAGCCATGTGTATGCAGTGCTGAAATTCGCCAGCAACAACGAAGCCAATGTGATTACCTTCAACACCAAGGGAAAGCATGTAGCCCAGGCTACCATTGACTTTGCACCATTGACATCACTGACTGCTGATGTTGAGATTGACATGTCTCAGCCAAGCAACATGGGTGACATTTCCCTCTTTGAGAAGACTGCTGTCGAGCTGACAGGTACCAAGCAGAAGATCTCTACCACCGCCAAGATTGCCACCCCTGTGTACACCACAAATCTGGCAGCTGAGTTGAAGGGTGATGCCCCTGTCTTCAAGGCCGAACTGAAGTCATCTGCTACCTCTGTCATCAACTTCCTGGATTACGACGTGGATGGTAAAATTATAAAAATATCCTCTATAATATCATAATTTGATGCAAAATAATTGTATTTGAGGAAATTGAAACTGCCTCAACAGCTTCCTTCACTGCAAGCTTTGAGAACGAAGCCCTGAGCGTGAATGGCAAGGCTGTCCTTACCCATGCAGACCTGACCATGGACATTCAGAATGTGATTACCCAGGCTATGAGGTAAAGTAATACTTTTAAACAGGCTGATTTCAATGCATAATACATATTGAAACAAATTATTTAGGCTTGTTAGCACAATGTTAATCAAATCCTTACAAACATTTTGCAATTTGAAGATACCTGAATATGTATTAGTATGGTTTGTTTTGTCATTTGTGCATTTCAGGAAGAAGCGTCAAGAGGAGGGAAGGTAAATACTCAATAATGTACCTTCAATTCACTTCAATCCAGGACTATTGCATGAGCAAATAAAGTCTACATCTTTTGACCTTCTACTACACACATGTATTACATGGAGTTATAAACTGGGTGGTTCGAGCCATGAATGCTGATTGGCTGAAAGTTGTGGTATATCAGACCGTATACCATGGTATGACAAGATATTTATTTTTACTGCTCTAATTGCGTTGGTAACCAGTTTATAATAGCAATAAGGCACCTTGGGGGTTTGTGATATATTGGCCATATACCGCACCCCCCTCGGGCCTTATTGCTTAATTAAACTATGATTGAATAGACAGTAACTGATCACACTGTTTTTCTTCAACTTCTTAGTGTCTCCCGCCACACCCTGAATGTGGACATCACCAGCCCAACCTTCACTGATGTGAACTTCCGCTACGCTGCCCGCAGAGATGGCGTCAGTGCTTCCATCTCTACTCCATCCACTGGGTTCTTGGGTCTTCAGCTCCAGGGCAGGAAACCATCTCAGCTGAGCGCTAGACTCTACAGCCGTTATGCTGTGCGTTTCTTTTAATTTCATTCATCTTAAAATACTCAATACTTGTGTCCCTATTCACAAGTCAAATAGATGTCACCCTATTGTACAGGTCAATTGAAATGTGTTGTGTTTCTCCTATATCTAACAGTCTGCCCCTGAGGATGATGTTGACATCTTGGTCATCAGAGCTACTGCTAAGGATGCCGATAAGATAAAACTACAGGTTGCCTACAACATGGAGGCCCCCCACGACATGCTCCTGGGTCTGAAGGAGAGACTACCTGCCATCACATCCACCCTGAACAGCTTCTCTAACAAGTATGAGATCTTCGGGCACGTGGAGGGGCTGAAAAGCTCCATCATCAACCTCATTGAGGAAGCCTACACTGCTGCCAACAGCCACGCAGCCGAGCTGAGCCAGCTGTCAATCCTCTTCAGGAACACTGTTTTCCAGTTCCAGAAAACCATCCAGGTCTTCCTGGATGCTGCCATTAAGTTCCTTAGGGAGACAGAGTTCAAGCTCCCTAGCTCTGAGGAAATTACCACCCTGCCTAAGGTCCTCAAGCAGCTGACCACTGGCATTGCCACTATGGTTGAGCAGGCCATCCAGGTGGTCATAGACAGTGCAGAGGCCTCCTTCAATGCTCTGGTCGATATGATCAGCGACATCCAGGTCACTATGCCAATTGGTGATGTGATGACTGGAGGCCAGATCATAGATAACATGAGAGCCAACATGAAGCATGCTCTTGCCCAGCTTGTTGGTCTGGTGAAGCATCTGGAGAGCCTTGACATGGTCCTGGAGAAGCTTGGCGAGACCCTGAAGGTCATCGTTGAGAAGGCCCAGGAGTTTGTCGACACTCTGAAGTCTGACTATCTGGATGCCGTCGCTATCTACATCAACGCTCTGTACGATAACCTTGTCGGCGTGATCAAGACCGTCCTGGACCAAGTCAATACTGTGTTAAACATGGAGCAGGTGAACATAGCAATTGAACACGTCGCTGACATGGTTCTGTCTGTGGTTAATCAGCTCAACCTCGCCATCACTGGTCTTCTGCAGCAGGCTTCTGAGGAGGCCCAGGCTTTCATCAAAGTTAGCGGTGGAAGGCTTGAGATCGAGCTTCCCTTTCCCTTCCACCAGTGAGATACCTTCACAGACTGAACCCTGAGTCTAACACTACCCATCTGTATAACATTATGCTACTCAGAGGCACAGGGCTGGGAATGTACTTCAAACAAGTATTTCAGCACGTCTTTAAAGCATTTAGGTAAACATGCAGCTATTATTTTATCATTTTTGTGTAAATGACAAGTGGTACACTTACCAACATAAAAATGAAATACTGTTGAGTCCTATTTCCCTATCTATCTGTACCATACAATATGCAATATGAGAGTACAAAATAAATAACATTTATACAGCATTATGTTTGATTTATATTTTTCCACCTGCTATGTGTATGTTTTGAGATCCTCAGTATTTTAACAACAGGCATTCCATTAGTGATGCAAATGAGTGATGTGAACCATAGACACTATTAATATTGATAAGACTGACTTTCTTTCAGTGTTAAGAGATCTTTAGACATAGCCCGAATATAACTTTCAAAATGAGCAAAGTGGAAAGCCTATATGAATAATATTAAGTCTCTTGCTGATCTTTAAAACCAACCGATATTATGGAATCACAGGACACAAACTATGGCTCAAACACATCATTGAGCATTATCAAATACTTGTACATGGAATGCTATCAAAACTACCCTCCTATTTCAAATATAAATTTTCATTTCTGATCTGACTGTAATCCTAACCTGTTTATGTATCTCCAAGGGATGCAAAGTACATATTACTGTAACATAGCACTACTCAAATGAAGGGCTGATGTATGCTGCTGTACACCTAACACAGCATGTTTTGTGGCTGTGATGTCTTGTCTTGTTAAGAACCAATTCTCTCCTGTGTAGAACGACATTGAGATAAATGTACTCCGGTTGACTAGTGACTAGGGAATCACTCGGGGCGGAATGCATTTCACATTTTATACAACACCCTTAGGGTATTCAGGCTTCAGAGCAGCAGCGGGTAACATCACGTCAGTAGGTAGCTAGTTTAAGTGTGAACAATTTTGAGGATATTGGCTGTTCTACACTAATTAAATAACTGGGACATAAAGTGTGTGACTATGTATAGTGTGCAACTTTCTTTATTTTTCATAAGTTTGTGTAACTTTTCCGTTCATAAGCACCTCTTTAATTATTTAGTATGGGCATCAAAAAGCAAGGAGGACCAAGACACTCTTCTTGGAATTAAAATGCTTTTATTGAGGTGGAATGTCCAATGGAACAAAATATTTACAACTTTTCAGCATGTCTAGCTTTCATCCGGGAGTAATGCAATGATTGAAAAAACAACATGGCTTGTCATGGGAACAAACTACAGAACAAACAGTATTCCAACCATGACTGGTGAGGGAGTGGCTCCTCACAACATATTATGGTCATCGGTGGACAATTATCAAAGGCAATATAGAAATGAAATACATATGAATATTAAAAGGTAGACTCAGCAAAATGAGGTTGCCATGAGCAGCACCGCAGATATTGAGATGAGCGAGATGCAAGACTTCACTCTCACACAGTCACACACAGTATCTGTGCATGGGCACAGGTTCGCTTCATGCTGTTCACAGATTGGTATCCACGACATCGAAACAGCAGAGAAGTTGAGCCTCACGCTTCAACGCTCTTAGTTGTTGTGGAAATTGACCCACTATCCTGTTTACATTTAAATCACTGAGTCTACCTTTAAAGCTAGAATCCTTAATCAGTGGAACTACCACTTCTGTCTGTGATGTTACAACAACAAAGAAGTTACTGCAAACAACAAACACCGTTTTTCTCCCTCTGACATCACGCGCGATAGAACAGCAGAATATGTACTGTACAGGAGACTGAAAAGATTTGGCATGGGTCCCCAGATCCTCAAAAAGTTCTACAGCTGCACCATCGAGACCATCCTGACCGGTTACATCACCGCCTGCTTTGGCAACTGCTCGGCATCCGACAGAGGGTAGTGCGTATGGCCAGTACATCACTTGGGCCAAGCTTCCTGCCATCCAGGACCTATATACTAGGCGGTGTCAGAGGAAGGCCCAAAAAATGGTAATAGCCTCCAGTCACCAAAGTCATTGACTGTTCTCTCTGCTACCGCACTGCAAGTGGTACCGGAGAGCCAAGTCTAGGTCCAAAAGGCTCCTTAACAGCTTCTACCCCCAAGCCATAAGACCAGCATGTCAATAATTCTTACAAAAACAAGTAGCGATGAAGTCAATCTCTCCTCTACTTTGAGCCATGAGAGACTGACATGCATATTATTAATGTTAGCTCTCCGTTTACATCTAAGGACCAGCTGTGCTGCCCTGTTCTAAGCCAATTTGAATTTTCCTAAATCTCTCTTTGTGGCACCTGACCACACAAACTAGGGCCTGTGTTGTTAAGAAGTCAGAGCAGTGCTTTATTATGGACAAACTTCTCCCCATCTTAGCTACGTTGCATCAACATGTTTTGACCATTACAGTTTACAATCCAGGGTTACTCAAAGCAGTTTAGTCACCTCAACTTCCTCAACTTCCACATTATTCATTACAATATCTACCTGAAGTTTAGGGATTAGTGAATGACTTGTCCTAAATACAATGCTTTTAGTTTTGGAAATATTTAGGACTTACTTACTGTATTTCTTGATAACCATTCTGAAAATGACTGCAGCTCTTTGTTAAGTGTTGCAGTAACTTAATTCGCTGTTGTAGCTGACGTGTAAAGTCTTGAGTCATCCGCATACATACACACTGGCCAGAGGCATGTCAATAGTAAAGACTGAAAAAAGTAAGGGGCCTAGACAGCTGCCCTGGATTATGCTTGAGAGACTTCCATTAAAGAACACCCTCTGTGTTCTGTTAGACAGGTAACTCTTTATCCACAATATAGCAGGGGGTGTAAAGCCATAAAACATACATTTTTCCAGCAGCAGACTATGCTCGATAATGTCAAAAACCGTACTGAAGTCTAACAAAACAGCTCCTACAATCTTTTTATTATCAATTTCTCTCAGCTGATCATCAGTAATTTGTGTAAGTGCCATGCATGTTGAATGAGCTTCCCTATCAGTGTGCTGAAAGTCTGTTGTCAATTTGTTTACTGTAAAAAATAAATGTATCTGGTCAAACACTATTTTTTCCAAAAGTTTACTAAGGGTTGGTTACAGGCTGATTGGTAGGCTATTTGAGCCAGTAAAGGGGGCTGTACTATTCTTGGGGTAGCGAGTAGAAAAATTACTTTTGCTTCCCTGCAGGCCTGAGGGCACACACTTTCTGTGACTAGAGTGGGCATTCTAGTTTCTTTATTTCTATGTTTTGTATTTCTATGTTTTGGCCGGGTATGGTCCTCAATCAGGGACAGCTGTCTATCGTTGTCTCTGATTGGGAATCATACTTAGGCAGCCTTTTTTCCTTTGGTGTTGGTGGGTAGTTGACTTTGTTAGTGGCACTATAGCCCTAGTAAGCTTCACGGTCGTTTCTTGTTTTGTTGGCGACATTCTAAATAAAAGAAAATGTACGCTGACTACACTGCACCTTGGTCCGGTCATTTCCACCTAGACGACGGCCGTGACACTTTCTTGGCTTAGATTG
The DNA here is from genome assembly GCF_045679555.1 of Salvelinus alpinus. NCBI lineage: Eukaryota > Metazoa > Chordata > Actinopteri > Salmoniformes > Salmonidae > Salvelinus > Salvelinus alpinus. The sequence goes on from NC_092112.1 coordinate 17,744,013, forward strand.
AAGACAAACAATGACAAGCCACCTGGGTCTGACAACTTGGATGGAAAATTACTGAGGATAATAGGGGACGATATTGCCACTCCTACTTGCCATATCGTCCGCTATTATCCTCAGTAATTTTCCATCTATGTTGTCAGACCCAGGTGGCTTGTCATTGTTGATAGACAACCAGTGGCGATTTTAGCATGTTTATCTTGGTGGGGCAAACTCAAATAATGGGGGGGATATACATTAACTGGACAATAAAGGTGAAAAACAGTGCCCACAAACTGTTAGGGCCTACATAAAGCTGTCCCAACAGCAGAGTCCCAACAGCAGTCCCAATACTTTACCATTGCTACACCTGGCTATCAGCGGAGCCTTGTCTGGCAGCGAAACAGTTCATTCAGCCTCATATAAAAAACCTGGCTGATAAGGCTGACATGCTTTAACAAATGTGGTTTCTACTGACAATTGAGATGTACAAACTATGGCATAAGGGGACGACGAGTGGATATAAGGCAATCCATAATTTCGATTAAGACAATGAGCAAGCTAGGACGGACATGGTCAATATAACTATTTGTTCAGCACTTTTGAAATGTACAGCGACAGAATTCAGAACATGGGCCGTTCTTACAGTATTCTCTCTGTACACCAAGTCAGAACTGCAGGATAAATAAAGGGCGCATATAAGCAGACAATGAAAGCTCTTACAATATTCGATGATGACATTTATCTAAAACAGGCTATAGGCTACATGTGCACCACCAAGTCAGAAAAGTAGGCTAAATTATGATGGGAAAAGGGACCAAATTGTTAGGGTGAGGCACATGGGCTACTAACAGCTTACTACACAACATATACTTAGTATTACTTTCTTGGCTACAGTATGCATGAAAGTGGGGTAGCAGCGGGGTGGCAGGTAGCCTACTGGTAAGCGCGTTGGACTAGTAACCGAAAGATTGCAAGATCAAATCCCCGAGCTGACAAAGTAAAAAAATCTGTCGTTCTGCCCCTGAACAAGGCAGTTAACCCAATGTTCCTAGGCCCTCATTGAAAATAAGAATTTGTTCTTAACTGACTTGCCTAATTAAATAAAGGTAAAATATAATATTATGAGCAGCATACAATACATTTTTGGACTCACCTTGTTGTGCTTTGCTCACTTGAACAGGAAGGTGGCACGGAGGTCCTTCGTGGGCATCAAAGTCTGGCATTCCCTGGATTTATGGTTCTTTCAAGACAACTGGGAACTCTGAAAAAAACAAGGTCGAATCAGGACGTTAGTGATCTTCAGGTCGGAGCACTAGAAAGAGGAATTCCAAGTTGAGAAAGAGGAATTCCAACCAATTTTCCCAGTCGGAGCTAGTTTTTTCCCCCGAATTCCCAGTTGTCTTGAATTCACTGAGTTTCAAGTAGTTTTCAAAACTAATTTTAAGCTTGGAAAAGAGACTCTTAAATCCAGAATTGGACCACACATCCACTCCACTGAATAGCAGGCTAGTGATTGCTTTGCTATGCTTGCAGTTAGACACTGATTCCTTCCAAACAACTTGTTGTTGAATTTGTGATATCCAACCTGTTTTTTGTAATGTTTATGTCCAATGGCCAATGAGCACTGATACGTTTTATCTATAATTTCTCTTCATAATTTCTCTTCATATGACAAGGATTGAAACGGATTTGCCAGTAGATTGTCGACTTTATTCATCATGATGACTGCTAGCTAGCTAAGTGTCCCCATGAGTGACAGAACACTGAGCCAATCACGGTACAACTAGAGAACATTACCAACCCCTACGCTTAGTATTTTCCGCTGGCTGCCCCACCACCACAGAAAGCACTGAGCTAAGCTGAAACACACACATTTTGGAGCTGCCTTACTCAATAAAGAAAAAAAGAGACCATGTTTGTATGCGGCTTTATTAACTCAATGATTATTATTTTTATTTTTTTACATTGCTTGCAAACTGATATTTGGCACATATTAATGCCAATATAACATGCAAAACAGGCAAAGCTAAACAAGTGGGGCCCTGAATAGACAACAATCAGTTTTTCACCTCTTCCACACTCACTTTTCAGAAATCCAAATTACAATGCTTGTCTTTCATAATTTTCATCATATGGATGAACCAGGATGGTGTTTGAGGTCCCGTAACGCCCGGTCAGCAGCAGGGGACCACGTGAACAGAACCTTGGGAGAAGTAGGTGCTGACAGGGGGGAAGCCAGGGTGCTGTAACCCCGGATAAAGCGGCGATTGTCACGTGCTGACCATAGTGCTTATGTGTTTTGCTTGTTTTAGTGTTGGTCAGGACGTGAGCTGGGTGGGCATTCTATGTTGTGTGTCTAGTTTGTCTGTTTCTGTGTTCAACCTAATATGGTTCTCAATCAGAGGCAGCTGTCAATTGTTGTCCCTGATTGAGAATCATATATAGGTGGCTTGTTTTGTGTAGGGATTTTGTGGGTGGTTGTTTTCTGTGTCAGTGTTTGTGCCACACGGGACTGTGACGGTTAGTTTGTTTTGTTATTTTGTAATTGTATATTGTTTTCATGTTATTAAATCATGGAAACTTACCACGCTGTACATTGGTCCTCCGATCCTTCTCGCCTCTCCTCGTCCGATGAGGAGGACGAAATAGACTGCCGTTACAGAACCACCCACCAAACTCGGACCAAGCAGCGTGGAAACGGGCAGCAGCGACAGCAGCAGCGGTACCAGGAGGAATGGACATGGGAGGAAATTCTAGACGGTAAAGGACCCTGGGCAGAGCCAGAGGAGTGTCGCCGCCCCAAAGCGGAGCTGGAGGGAGCAAAAGCGGAGAGGCGGCATTATGAGGCTTTAGCAAGGCAGAGCGGCTGGAAGCCCGAGAGGCTCACCCAAAAATGTATTGGGGCTAAAGGGGAGTGTGGCGAAGTCAGGTAGGAGACCTGCGCCAACTTCCCGTGCTTACCGTGGAGTGAGAGGGCGTCGTACTGGTCAGACACCGTGTTATGCGGTGGAGCGCACGGTGTCCCCAGTACGCGTGCTTAGCCCAGTGCGGGCTATTCCACCTCGCCGCACTGGTAGGGCTAGGTTGGGCATCGAGCCGGGTGTCATGAAGCCGGCCCAACGCATCTGGTCTCCAGTGCGTCTCCTCGGGCCGGCGTACATGGCACCAGCCTTACAAATGGTGTCCCCGGTTCGCCAGCATAGCCCAGTGCGGGCTATTCCACCTCGCCGCACTGGCAGGGCTACGGGGACCATTCAACCAGGTAAGGTTGGGCAGGCTCGGTGCTCACGAGCTCGTGTACTCCTTCACGGTCCGGTATATCCGGCGCCACCTTCCCGCCCCAGCCCAGTACCATCAGTGCCTACACCACGCACCAGGCTTCCAGTGCGTCTCCAGAGCCCTGTTCCTCCTCCACGCACTCTCCCTGTGGTGCGTGTCTCCAGCCCAGTACCTCCAGTTCCGGCACCACGCACTAAGCCTCCTGTGCGTCTCCAGAGCCCTGTACGCACTGTTCCTGCTCCCCGCACTAGCCTTGAGGTGCGTGTCTCCAGCCCAGTACCTCCAGTTCCGGCACCACGCACTAAGCCTCCTGTGCGTCTCCAGAGCCCTGTACGCACTGTTCCTGCTCCCCGCACTAGCATTGAGGTGCGTGTCTCCAGTCCGGTACCACCAGTTCCGGCACCACGCACCAGGCCTACTGTGCGCCTCAGCAGGTCAGAGTCGGTCGTCTGCCCAGCGCCGTCTGAGCTGCTTGCCTGCCCAGCGCCGTCTGAGCTGCTTGCCTGCCCAGCGCCGTCTGAGCTGCTTGCCTGCCCAGCGCCGTCTGAGCTGCCTGCCTGCCCAGCGCCGTCTGAGCTGCCTGCCTGCCCAGCGCCGTCTGAGCCATCCGTCTGCCCAGCGCCGTCTGAGCCATCCGTCTGCCCAGCGCCGTCTGAGCCATCCGTCTGCCCAGCGCCATCTGAGCCATCCGTCTGCCCAGCGCCATCTGAGCCGCCCGTCTGTCCCGAGCCGTTAGAGCCGCCCATCTGTCCCGAGCCATTAGAGCCGTCAGTCAGTCAGGAGCCGCTAGAGCCGTCAGTCAGTCAGGAGCCGCCAGAGCCGCCAGCCAGTCAGGAGCTGCCAGAGCCGCCAGCCAGTCAGGAGCTGCCAGAGCCGCCAGCCAGTCAGGAGCTGCCAGAGCCGCCAGCCAGTCAGGAGCTGCCAGAGCCGCCAACCAGTCAGGAGCTGTCAGAGCCGCCAGCCAGTCATGAGCTGCCCTCCAGTCATGAGCTGCCCTCCAGTCATGAGCTGCCTTCCAGTCATGAGCTGCCCTCCAGTCATGAGCTGCCCTCCAGTCATGAGCTGCCCTCCAGTCATGAGCTGCCCTCCAGTCATGAGCTGCCCTCCAGTCATGAGCTGCCTTCCAGTCATGAGCTGCCTTCCAGTCATGAGCTGCCTTCCAGTCATGAGCTGCCCTCCAGTCATGAGCTGCCCTCCAGTCATGAACTGCCCCTCAGCCCGGAGCTGCCCCTCAGCCCGGAGCTGCCCCTCAGCCCGGAGCTGCCCCTCAGTCCGGAGCTGCCATTAGTCCGGAGCTGCCCTTCAGTCCGGAGCTGCCCTTCAGTCCAGAGCTGCCTCTCTGTCCGGAGCTGCCCTTCAGTCCGGAGTTGCCCCTCTGTCCTGAGCTACCTCTCTGTCCTGAGCTACCTCTCTGTCCTGAGCTACCGCTCTGTCCTGAGCTACCTCTCTGTCCTGAGCTACCTCTCTGTCCTGAGCTACCTCTCTGTCCTGAGCTGTCTCCTAAATCATGTGGGGGCCTTGAGGAGGATTCCTAGGCCAAGGTCGGGGGCGAGGGTCGCCACTCAAAGGACGCTAAGGAGGGGGACAAAGACAGTGGTGGAGTGGTGTCCTCGTCCTGCGCCGGAGCCGCCACCGCGGACAGATGCCCACCCAGACCCTCCCCTTGAGATTTAGGGGTGCGTTCGGAGTCCGCACCTCAGGAGGGGGGTACTGTCACGTCCTGACCATAGTGCTTATGTGTTTTGCTTGTTTTAGTGTTGGTCAGGACGTGAGCTGGGTGGGCATTCTATGTTGTGTGTCTAGTTTGTCTGTTTCTGTGTTCAGCCTAATATGGTTCTCAATCAGAGGCAGCTGTCAATCGTTGTCCCTGATTGAGAATCATATATAGGTGGGCTTGTTTTGTGTAGGGATTTTGTGGGTGGTTGTTTTCTGTGTCAGTGTTTGTGCCACACGGGACTGTGACGGTTAGTTTGTTTTGTTATTTTGTAATTGTATATTGTTTTCATGTTATTAAATCATGGAAACTTACCACGCTGTACATTGGTCCTCCGATCCTTCTCGCCTCTCCTCGTCCGATGAGGAGGACGAAATAGACTGCCGTTACAGCGATAGAAGTTGGCGAACCCCAGGAAATGTTGCAGCTGCACCCTGGACGAAGACAGGGGACAATCCACCACCGCTCACCTTCCCGGGATCCATCTGGACACTCCCAGCGGAGATGATGTACCCCAGAAAGGGGATGGTGGAACGATGGAACTCGCACTTCTCTGCCTTAACAAACAGCTGGTTCTCCAGGAGACATTGAAGAGCCTGTCGGATGTGGAGCACATGTTCTTGGGGGGAGTGGGAGAAGATGAGGATGTCATCAATGTAGACGAAGATGAACCGGTTCAACATGTCGCGGATAACATCACTTACCAGAGTCTGGAATACAGCAGGGCCATTGGTGAGGCCAAATGGCATGACCAAATACTCGTAGTGGCCGCTGGCCATGTTGAAGGCAGTGCTAGAGAGAAGATCAATCCCGGAGTCATATGGTCGGTGCGGCGGAAGCGAAGCAGCCCGGTCCTTGTTGAACACCTCCCGAAGGTCCTGGTACTCCGCCGGAGAGGTCCGGGGCACCTTCCGAGCCCCCAGGAAGATGTCCCGGGGCAGGTTGCGCTGATTTCAGACACTGGGCGTGGCAGAACGGACTTCAGCCCATGATGGCACCAGTAGACCAGTTGATAAGGGGATTGTGTCGCTGGAGCCAGGAGAGTCCCAATACCACGGGAATCTGAGGAGACTTGATGAGCAGGAATTGAATAGTCTGGCTGTGATTCCCTGACACCCGTAGGTTGATGAGAGTGGTAATATGAGTGACCCGGCCTATAGAGCGCCCGCCCAGTGCTCTAACATCCATAGGAGTGGAAAGGAGCTGAGTGGGAATGTTCAGCTCGGAAGCCAGGGTAGCATCCAAAAAACTCTCATCGGCCCCAGAGTCAATGAGGACCCAGAGGGATTTAGCCTCCCCACAGCAGAATGGCATGAACAGGGGTGCGAACAAGGGAAGAAGGAAAGTTCCGGGATGACTCTGAGGCAAGATGGAATCCCTGGATGTGCGAGCGAAGTCTAATTTCCTCTCCGACGTCGTTCCCACAGTCGCCCATTGATTCGGATCGTCAAAGCGATGAGGGAATCGAGGTCCGTAGGTAACTCCCGAGCAGCAAGCTCGTCCTTGACCTCCTCTGAGACGCCGTGCAGGAACATATCGAACAGTGCTTCCTGGTTCCAAGCACTCTCTGCTGCCTACGTGCGGAAATCTACCGCACAGCCAGCCACACTGCAGGAGTCCTGCCGAAGCTGGATTAGCTTCCGGGCAGCTTCTCTCCCGGAGAACGGGGCATAAAAAACCTTCTTCACCTCTCACACGAACCCCTCCAGACTAACGCATATGGCCGGCTGCTGTAGCCCAGGTGAGAGCCCTCCCGGGGGGGGAGCTGGCCCTGACTGACCCCAGACAACCCGCAGAATTGCTCCAGCAAACTATCCAATGCCCGGTCATAGCATTTAGCCAACATTTGGACCCCCTCCATAAGGCCACGAAGCAGTTCCTCGTGTCTCCCGATGGTGGCTCCTTGGGAGGAGATGGTGTCGCGCAGCTGGCCCGGGTCTGCTGGGTCAGTCAGGGCCAGTTCGTATTATCAGGATAAAGGTAAGACTCAGATGCAGACCATGTCGAAGTAACAATGTTAATTACAGCAACAGGGGCAAAGGTACAGGACGGCTGGCAGGCTCAGGGTCAGGTCAGGCAGAGGTCGGTAATCCAGAGGTGGGGAAAAGGTACAGGACGGCAGGCAGGCTCAGAGTCAGGGGCAGGCAAGGGTCAAAACCAGGAGGATGAGAAAAAAATAGAGACTGGGGGAAAGCAGGAGCTGATACAAAAACGCTGGTTGACTTGACAAACAAGACGAACTGGCAACAGACAAATAGAGAACACAGGTATAAATACACAGGGGATAAATGGGGAAGATGGGCGACACCAGGAAGGGGGTGGAGACAATCACAAAGACAGGTGAAACAGATCAAGGTGTGACACAGTCAGAATATGAATGCCATCTGTTACTAGTTGATTTCATGAACCTTGTTTCTTAGGCTACATATGTTAATGTGGGCTATTTTTTAGCTCTTTTCTGGGATGTTTGATTGTTTTTATTGCTTTACTGGGAACCTTATCAGAAGTAGACATGACAATGTTATTTATGTTTGAGCTGAGTTTGAGTGCAGGGTGAGCTGCACACAGTGAACTTCCTACTAGGCACACCGTTATAACAGTATAACTCTGGTTAATAGACACATGATTATTGTATATAATAGCTGTAGGATCGACAGAGTCGGTCATGGGAGTTAGAGGGACACAAATTAGGTTATTTACAGTACATTGTGACTGTCAACGCCCCTGGGATAATGTACATTTGCTGCAGCTCTCCAACACTGGAAATCTTCCAAGTCAAGGAAAGCTTTTGGTTTTATGAATTTATTGCCACCAGAGACCACTGATGTAACTGCTAAACTGCTTGCTGCTAACTGTACACTGTACTGCATGATTGTAGCAGATTTACTAACATGTTACTTTTAATAGCTATGTTGACTATGACGTTAATATGGTAACAACGATATAGGCTGTGTGAAGTGGTTAGCGGTTATGATAGGAAGGTTTGGCTTGAAAAGTTTTTTTCGCCGGGTCACAAACAGCTGATGTACTGTGCACTGAAGTCCACAAGCGAAGGTAAAAGGTAAAAGGTGGAGAGTGCATAGATGCGAGAAGGAATTATACAACGATCAAAGGGATCATGCTGTTTCTACTGTATGTGGCTGCTATGAAAGTGAACTGTGTTTGCGTGTGATCAGGGGTGTATTCATTCTGCTGATTCTATTGAAAAAAGTTTCTTATTAAACAGAGGCAAACGGAACAAAACTGGGATAAACATACCTGAATTTGTCCAATAGAAACTCTTGTTTGCAACTGTTGGACTAATGATTACACCCTAGATCAGCTAAATGCAGGAAAGAGTGTGCAAGGCTGTATTGAATGTGTCAATGTCTGTCACCTTGATTACTAAAATGTTGAAGTTGTAAACTTACATTCATAGACTAGGTTGTAGCAACATTATGATGGGTATAGGGAAAATGTGACTATCATGTAGTAGCCTAAACATATCGATGTTACATTGAGAAATTGTAATAGAAATAAGGCCATGCTCATAAAAAATTCTCATCCTCCCTCATCTTAAACATCACTGACATCACGCCACTGTTAAGATCACACAGGACACCAGATAACACAGGAGAATTACACCAGATAGGACAGACTGACGCTCGGCCCATGGCACATAGACTATTGCAGCATACAGTCTATTCGGAAAGTATTCAGACCCCTTGACTTTTTACATTTACATTTACATTTAAGTCATTTAGCAGACGCTCTTATCCAGAGCGACTTACAAGTTGGTGCATTCACCTTATGATGTACAGTGGAACAACCACTTTACAATAGTGCATCTAACTCTAAGGGGGGGGGGGGGGTTAGAAGGATTACTTTATCCTATCCTAGGTATTCCTTAAAGAGGTGGGGTTTTAGGTGTCTCCGGAAGGTGGTGATTGATTCCGCTGACCATGGTCTTGTAGCGGATGCGAGCTTCAACTGGAAGCCAGTGGAGAGAGCGGAGGAGCGGGGTGACGTGAGAGAACTTGGGAAGGTTGAACACCAGACGGGCTGCGGCGTTCTGGATGAGTTGTAGGGGTTTAATCGCACAGGCAGGGAGCCCAGCCAACAGCGAGTTGCAGTAATCCAGACGGGAGATGACAAGTGCCTGGATTAGGAACTGCGCCGCTTCCTGTGTGAGGCAGGGTCGTACTCTGCGAATGTTGTAGAGCATGAACCTACAGGAACGGGTCACCGCCTTGATGTTGGTTGAGAACGACAGGGTGTTGTCCAGGATCACGCCAAGGTTCTTAGCGCTCTGGGAGGAGGACACAACGGAGTTGTCAAGCGTGATGGCAAGATCATGGAACGGGCAGTCCTTCCCCGGGAGGAAGAGCAGCTCCGTCTTGCCGAGGTTCAGCTTGAGGTGGTGATCCGTCATCCACACTGATATGTCTGCCAGACATGCAGAGATGCGATTCGCCACCTGGTTATCAGAAGGGGGAAAGGAGAAGATTAATTGTGTGTCGTCTGCATAGCAATGATAGGAGAGACCATGTGAGGATATGACAGAGCCAAGTGACTTGGTGTATAGCGAGAATAGGAGAGGGCCTAGAACAGAGCCCTGGGGGACACCAGTGGTGAGAGCACGTGGTGCGGAGACAGATTCTCGCCACGCCACCTGGTAGGAGCGACCTGTCAGGTAGGACGCAATCCAAGCGTGGGCCGCGCCGGAGATGCCCAACTCGGAGAGGGTGGAGAGGAGGATCTGATGGTTCACAGTATCAAAGGCAGCCAATAGGTCTAGAAGGATGAGAGCAGAGGAGAGAGAGTTAGCTTTAGCAGTGCGGAGCGCCTCCGTGACACAGAGAAGAGCAGTCTCAGTTGAATGACTAGTCTTGAAACCTGACTGATTTGGATCAAGAAGGTCATTCTGAGAGAGATAGCAGGAGAGCTGGCCAAGGACGGCACGTTCAAGAGTTTTGGAGAGAAAAGAAAGAAGGGATACTGGTCTGTAGTTGTTGACATCAGAGGGATCGAGTGTAGGTTTTTTCAGAAGGGGTGCAACTCTCGCTCTCTTGAAGGCGGAAGGGACGTAGCCAGCGGTCAAGGATGAGTTGATGAGCGAGGTGAGGTAGGGGAGAAGGTCTCCGGAAATGGTCTGGAGAAGAGAGGAGGGGATAGGGTCAAGCGGGCAGGTTGTTGGGCGGCCGGCCGTCACAAGACGCGAGATTTCATCTGGAGAGAGAGGGGAGAAAGAGGTCAAAGCACAGGGTAGGGCAGTGTGAGCAGAACCAGCGGTGTCGTTTGACTTAGCAAACGAGGATCGGATGTCGTCGACCTTCTTTTCAAAATGGTTGACGAAGTCATCCGCAGAGAGGGAGGAGGGGGGGGGAGGGGGAGGAGGATTCAGGAGGGAGGAGAAGGTGGCAAAGAGCTTCCTAGGGTTAGAGGCAGATGCTTGGAATTTAGAGTGGTAGAAAGTGGCTTTAGCAGCAGAGACAGAAGAGGAGAATGTAGAGAGGAGGGAGTGAAAGGATGCCAGGTCCGCAGGGAGGCGAGTTTTCCTCCATTTCCGCTCGGCTGCCCGGAGCCCTGTTTTACACATTTTGTTACGTTACAGCCTTATTCTAATGGATTAAATTGTTTTTTCCCCTCATCAATGTACACCCAATACCCCATAATGACAAAGCAAAAACAGGTTTTTAGAAACTGAAATAAAATATATACATACGTTTTCAGACCGTTTACTCAGTACTTTCTTGAAGCACCTTTGGCAGTGATTACAGCCTCAAGTCTTCTTGGGTATGACTCTATAAGCTTGGCACACCTGTATTTGGGGAGTTTCTCCAATTCTTCTCTGCAGATCCTCTCAAGCTCTGTCAGGTTGGATGGGGAGCGTCGCTGCACAGCTATTTTCAGGTCTCTCCAGAGATGACCGATCGGGTTAAAATCCGGGATCTTGCTAGGCCACTCAAGGACATTCAGAGACTTGTCCCGAAGCGTACACATCACGGACAAACTGAAATGGTCCACCCACACATACAGCGTGGTGAAGAAGGTGCAACAGCGCCTCTTCAACCTCAGGAGGCTGAAGAAATTTGTCTTGTCACCAAAAACACAAACTTTTACAGATGCACAATCGAGAGCATCCTGTCGGGCTGTATCACCGCCTGGTACGGCAACTGCTCTGCCCACAACCGTAAGGCTCTCCAGAGGGTAGTGAGGTCTGCACAACGCATCATCGGGGGCAAACTACCTGCCCTCCAGGACACCTACACCACCCGATGTCACAGGAAGGCCAACCACCTAAGCCACTGCCTGTTCACCCCGCTAATATCCAGAAGGCGAGGTCAGTACAGGTGCATCAAAGCTGGGACCGATAGACTGAAAAACAGCTTCTATCTCAAGGCCATCAGACTGTTAAACAGCCATCACTAACATTAAGTGGCTGCTGCCAACATACTGACTCAAATCTCTAGCCACTTTAATAATAAAAAAATGGATGTAATGAATGCATCACTAGTCACTTTAAACAATGCCACTTTACATAATGTTTACATACCCTACATTACTCATCTCATATGTATATACTGTACTCTATACCATCTACTGCATCTTGCCTATGCCGTTCGGCCCTCGCTCATCCATATATTTGTATGTACATATTCTTATTCATTCCTTTACACTTGTGTGTGTATAAGGTTGTTGTTGTGAAATTGTTAGATAAATTGTTAGATATTACTGCACGGTCAGAACTAGAAGCACAAGCATTTCGCTACACTTGCATTAACATCTGCATGTGACCAATAAAATGTGATTTGATTTGAAGCCACTCCTGCGTTGTCTTGGCTGTGTACAGATGGTTCTTGTCCTGTTGGAAGGTGAACCTTCGCCCCAGTCTGAGGTCCTGAGTGCTCTGGAGAAGGTTTTCATCAAGGATCTCTCTGTACTTTGGTCAGTTTATCTTTCCCTCGATCCTGACTAGTCTCCCAGTGTCACGCCCTGACTGTAGAGATCTTTTTATTCTCTGTGTCTGTTTGGTCAGGGTGTGACTCGGGTGGGAAAGTCTATGCTTTCTGGTTCTTTGTTTTTGGCCGGGTATGATTATCAATCAGGGACAGCTGTCTATCGTTGTCTCTGATTGGGAATCATACTTAGGCATCCTTTTTTCCTTTTCTCATTTGTGGGTTGTTGTCTTTGTTAGTGGCATGTATAGCCTTACAGAGCTTCACGTTCGTTTTGTTGTTTATTGTTTTTGTTGGCAACATTAAAAATAAAAGAATGTAGGCTTACCACGCTGCACCTTGGTCCGGTCATTTCCTTGACGACGATCGTGACACCCAGTCCCTGCCTCTGAAAAACATCCCCACAGCATGAATCTGCCACCACCATAATTCACCGTAAGGATGCTGCCAGGTTTCTTCCAGATGTGATGCTTGGCATTCAGACCAAAGAGTTTATTCTTGGTTTCATTAGACCAGATAATCTTGTTTCTTATTGTCTGTGAGTCTTTAGGTGCCTTTTGGCAAACTCCAAGCGGGCTGTCATGTGTCTTTTACTGAGGAGTGGCTTCCGTCTGGCCACTCTACCATAAAGGCCTGATTGGTGGAGTGTTGCAGAGATGGTTTTCCTTCTGGAAGGTTCTCCCATCTCCACAGAGGAACTCTGGAGCTCTGTCAGAGTGACCATTGGCTTCTTGGTCACCTCCCTGACCTAGGCCCTCTTCCCCTGATTGCTCAGTTTGGCCGGGCTACCAGCTCTAGGAAGAGTCTTGGTGGTTCCAAACTTCAACAACTTGGTGGTTTCATTCTTCAACTTAAGAATGATGGAGGCCACTGTGTTCTTGGGGACCTTCAATGACGCAGAAATATTTTGGTACCCTTCCCCAGATCTGTGACTCGAAACAATCCTGTCTCGGAGCTCTACGGACAATTCCTTTGACCTCATAGCTTGGTTTTTGCTCTGATATGCAATGTCAACTGTGAGACCCTATATAGACAGATGTGTGCCTTTCCAAACCATGTCCAATCAATTGGATTTACCACAAGTGGACACCAATCAATTTGTAAAAACATCTCAAGGATGATCAATAGAAACAGGATGCACCTGAGCTCAATTTCGAGTCTCATTGCAAATGGTCTGAATACTTATGTAAATACGTTTTTTTATTTTTAATACATTTGCAAAATGTCTAAAACTTTTTTTCACTTTGTCATTATGGAGTATTGTGTGTAGATTAATGAGGATGTTTTATTTATTTAATCAATTTTAGAATAAGGCTGTACTGTAACAAAATGTGGACGCAGACAAAAAACACACAAGGGCTCTTATAAATACAACCAGCGCAACCATTGCATGAACAGTGCACGGAAACAGTTTGGACAGGTTGTCACAACCTCCAACACTGAGTATCAAAACAAACATTTAATGAACTGTAAAACCGACCGCCCAAGTCAACATAGCTATTGTTGGAGAGCCATAGCCAGCTGTAATGAACACGAGGGAGACAGAGAGCTGGTTTCAAGCACAGGGCGCAGCAGGTGTTTAATGTAAAGGACCACAGGAGGAGGCAGGTAGCTGGGTCCAGGGGCAGGCAGCAGGTCATACACAGGGGGTCCAAAAGGCAACAGGCAGGGAAAAGGCTAGTAACGTCGTCCGTGAGATCAGGCAATAGGTAAATAACAGGAAATCCGATAGGCTAAAGTACAGGCAGGGAATACGCAAAAGGCATCGTTAGTGAGACAGGCCAAAAATATCATACACGGGAGGAGTAAATTATGGGAAAAACAGCACTCCGAAGAGAAGTGTGTCAAAAACAAACAATACCTCACAAAGAAGGGGTGCAAAGAACTGAAATAAATAGTGTGTGTTAATGACATTCAGGTGTGTGAACAGGTCATCAGAATTCGGGTGATTGGGATCTGGAGATTGAGCTGCATTCAGGGGATCTAAGTGTATTAGAGTGTGAGTTGGAAGCAAACGTTACACCAGCTAGCTAACATAGCATCCCTCTCTGTTTGAGCACGCTAAGCTAGCTAGTTCCATTCACTAGAAAAGTGAAAAAAATACAACTAAACATAGCTGTCTCTCTCTCTCTTTTAACCTTGCTTCTCCTTTTTAAATAAATACATTTGTTAAAAACTGTTCAACTATTGTCTTTCTCTCTCTTTGAGTCAACTACTCACCACATTTTATGCACTGCAGTGCTAGCTAGCTGTAGCGTATGCTTTCAGTACTAGATTCATTCTCTGATCCTTTGATTGGATCAGAGAATTAACAAAAAGTATGAAAATGTATCCACTCACTACTGTAAGTCGGTCTGGATAAAAGCGTCTGCTAAATTATTAAAATGTCAAATGTAAATTGATATGTCAGTTCATGCTACAAGACCTCTGATAGTTTGGAGGATGTCCTCCAGAAGTTGTCATAATTACTGGGTAAGTCAATGGAAGGGGGTGAGAACCATGAGCCTCCTAGGTTTGTATTGAAGTCAATGTACCCAGAGGATGATGGAAAGTAGCTGTCCTCCACCCACACCATAGTGCTTCCCTACAGAGTACTGTTGAGGCTACTGTAGACCTTTGTTGCAAAACAGTGTGTTTTTATAAATTATTGGGTGACGTGAATATATTTAGTATAGTTTTAATTTTGGTAATAAAACCGAAAATATAACTGAATATGGGGAGGACATTTCAAGTTTCCATATTTAATCTGAATGAATGCCATACTTTCCTCAGGCCCTAACACTCGGTCTTGAGTATTTAAAAGCCTCTCATTTGTGGGGAGTACAACTCACTGGCGAAGCTAGAAGGATGCCATCATGCAGGGCAAGCTAGTGATTTAAAATCAGTACTCTATATGGGAACAACCAGTTCAATTTATTGATGTTGATAGTGACAGAATAGAAACAAACTAGATTAATTGTTGTAATATGCCCTTGTGCACGTTAGTCTGTTGGTAGCTCTGGCAGTTTATGAAACCATTAGGTCGACAGGAGAATAACTTTCATTTGTTCTAATTGTTAGCTTTGGTTAAACAGGGCTTATCCTCGCTGCAAACCGTTCTGCAGCCTTGTGAAGCACATGTGCACCAAGTACAGAAAATGCGGGCAAAAACAACACATGGCAAAACGCATGTGCATCTGGTGGACATATGGCAGTAGTCACATTGTTTCTGACACCTATATCAGAATCCCATAGTTCTTACCTTTCTGAAAGTACTATGCATGTGTTTGTAGGACTTATAGTTTTGAATCCGAAAAGCACTTTATGAGGGTAGTGTTATGTATGGTAAAGTGTGCTGCTTTACAGAAGAATGGGTTGTGAGAATGAGTGGCATCTGTCATTAAGAGAGAGAGTGATGTACAATGTGAAACCGTGCAGATGTGCGTTCTTCTACAGCTAAACTAGATATAATATTGGCAACGACGCCAGCACCATTCCTCGCCGTGCCTGGTGAACCTCCATTCCCGTGGAATAACTGGCTTGATAGTTTTAACACTTATCTCGAAGCTATGGAATGTTCCATGCAGTCAGCCTCCTACTGAACCACTTTGCAGGGAAAGAGCAAGTGCTCCTCCGACACTACCGGATACAGAAAAGACATCAATGGCCGGGTGAGTCCATTCAAAGCTACGTGGCTAATCTGAGGGTATCTATGGGACACTTCAGGACGAGATCAGATGATAGAGGGGACGTTATGTGAAAAGACAAGGCGGGAGAAACAGCTTTTGGAATCAAATAATTTACAACTTGATGGAGCTATTCAAATAGTATTCCAGGTTGAAGCGGCTTTGAAATGCTCTACAATGCTGACAGACAGCTCTGCAGTATACACTCTGCCCCCAGCCATTCACACAGCAACTTCAGCCCAAGCATGCGCACTACAACGATCAAGCGCTGTGCACGCACTCCTACATAGATAGCTGCATGGACACAGACACCAGCATGCCCGTGCAGCAGGCACACAGACAAACAAACAGAAATAGCTGTGGCAACTGTGGGGCTAGCTCTCACAATTCAAGGGCTTCAAACTGCCCAGCCCATGGGAAAATATGCAAGAACTGTTCAAAATACAATCATTTTGCAAAAGTGTGTCGTTCTGCCCCAGCTTTTAGCCACACTCAGAACAGGCCCTTATTTTCATCTCACTCTCAACATGAACACACTGAAATCCAAACTGTCTCCACCAACCATGTGTCATTCAAGACATGTACTGTCCAGCTGGGCGAGGTGGGTTTGCCTTTGCTACTGGATACTAGCGCTGCGGTGTCGTTGCTCAACCTTGCCACTTACAAGTTTTTCAGTCACCTACCACTGCCCTGTGTGGGTATGGTAGATCCAAGATAGACATTGCAGGCACCCTTCAGGTCCCAAGCATCTGCCATCATTCACGTTTCAAAATGGGGTGCCAACCTCCTGGGCCTCGACCGCTTCACAGGCTTGGGGTTCACACTGAGAGATGACAGTGGGTCGGCTATCCACCAAGTTACCTGCACATGGCAACAGAATTGGCCAAGTCAGGTGGCATACGGACCTGTGTGGTTCTCCGTGCTGTGAACAGGGCTGTTGTCCCAGATAAGTACCCCTTGGCTATAGCTGAGGAGCTGACCGCACAATTTCATGGCTCCAGGGTCTTCACGAAGCTCGACCTGCGTCAGGGTTATCTTCAGGTGCCCTTCCACCCAGCCAGCAGAGACCTCACGGCCATTGTCACACATGCTGGCGTGTTCAGATACACATGCTGGCGTGTTCAGATACACATGCTGGCGTGTTCAGATACACATGCTGGCGTGTTCAGATACACACGCATGCCTTTTAAACTTAGCTCCGTTAGGTGTCTTAGTCAACCTCCAGGTTAATGGACTGAGCTGGCTAGTTTGGAAAGTCGTTGTTTACCTCTTCTGTTAAAGGGTTAATGTTTCTTTCAGGTATCACTCTAGGTTCTTGCCCTATGGACATTTTTATATATGGTACCAGTCCCTGGTTTTGGAAAGGGGGGGGGATGTTATGTATGGTACGACGTGCTGTACGTTATGGTTTACGACAGTGTGCTGCTTAACGGATAAATGGGTTGTGAGAATGAGTGGCACGTGTCATTAAACGAGAGAGTGATATACAGTGCCTTGCAAAAGTATTCATCCCCCTTGGCGTTTTTTCTATTTGGTTCTATTACAACCTGTAATTTAAATGGATTTTATTTGGATTTCATGTAATGGACATACACAAAATAGTCCAAATTGGTGAAGTGAAATGAAAAAAATTACTTGTTTCAAAATATTCAAAAAAATCAAAAAACGAAAACTGGTGCGTACATACACCCCCTTTGCTATGAAGCCCCTAAATAAGATCTGTGCAACCAATTACCTTCAGAAGTCACATAATTAGTTAAATAAAGTCCACCTGTGTGCATTCTAAGTGTCACATGATCTGTCACATGATCTGTCACATGATCTCAGTGTATGTATACACCTGTTCTGAAAGGCCCCAGAGTCTGCAACACCATTAAGCAAGGGGCACCACCAAGCAAGCGGCACCATGAAGACCAAGGAGCTCTACAAACAGGTCAGGGACAAAGTTGTGGAGAAGTACAGATCAGGGTTGGGTTATAAAAAATATCCCAAACTTTGAACATCCCACGGAGCACAATTTAAATCCATTATTAAAACATGGAAAGAATATGGCACCACAACAAACCTGCCTAGACAGGGTCGCCCACCAAAACCCACGGATCAGGCAAGGAGGGTATTAATCAGAGAGGCAACAAAGAGACCAAAGATAACCCTGAAGGAGCTGCAAAGCTCCACAGCGGAGATTGGAGTATCTGTCCATAGGACCACTTTAAGCCGTACACTCCACAGAGCTGAGCTTTTACGGAAGAGTGGCCAGAAAAAAGCCATTGCTTAAAGAAAAAAATAAGCAAACACGTTTGGTGTTCACCAAAAGGCATGTAGGAGACTCCCCAAACATATGGAAGAAGGTACTTTGGTCAGATGAGACTAAAATTCAGCTTTTTGGCCGTCAAGGAAAACAATATTTCTGGCACAAACCCAACACCTCTCATCACCCCGAGAACACCATCCCCACAGTGAAGCATGGTGGTAGCAGCATCATGCTGTGGGGATGTTTTTCATCGGCAGGGAATGGGATACTGGTCAGAATTGAAGGAATGATTGATAGTGCTAAATACAGGGAAATTCTGGAGGGAAACCTGTTTCAGTCTTCCAGAGATTTGAGACTGGGACGGAGGTTCACCTTCCAGCAGGACAATGACCCTAAGCATACTACTAAAGCAACACTCGAGAGGTTTAAGGGGAAACATTTAAATGTCTTGGAATGGCCTAGTCAAAGCCCAGACCTCAATCCAATTGAGAATCTGTGGTATGACTTAAAGATTGCTGTACACCAGCGGAACCCATCCAACTTGAAGGAGCTGGAGCAGTTTTGCCTTGAAGAATGGGCAAACATCCCAGTGGCTAGATGTGCCAAGCTTATAGAGACATACCCCAAGAGACTTGCAGTTGTAATTGCTGCAAAAGGTGGCTCTACAAAGTATTTATTTTTTGGGGGGGTGAATAGTAATGCAAGCTCAAGTTTTCGGGGTTTTTTGGTATTATTTCTTGTTTGTTTCACAAGAAAAAATATTTTGCATCTTCAAAGTGGTAGGCATGTTGTGTAAATCAAATGACACAAACCCCCAAAAAATACATTTTAATTCCAGGTTGTAAGGCAAAAAAATTGGAAAAATGCCAAGGGGGTGAATCCTTTCACAAGCCACTGTATAATGTGAAACCGTGCAGATGTGCGTTCTTCTACAGCTAAGCTAGATATAACAGGCAGCATACAATATTATGGGTCATTTAGAAAATGCCACCAGGGGTCGTCAGAGTTTGTGGTTTTAAGAAAGTGATTGAGCCCAATGCTACGTCCTTGCAAAAAATGCATGTAGATACAGTGGTGATAAAGGTACCCAAAAGTCATACTTGAGTAAAAGTAAAGTCACCCAGAAAAATACTACTTGGGTAAAAGTCTAAAAGTATTTGTTTTTAAATATACTTAAGTATCAAAAGTAAAAATCAAAAATATTTCCAATTCCTTATATTAAGCAAACTGGACAGCACTATTTTCTTGTTTTTTAAATTTACGTATATTCAGGGGCACACTCCAACACTCAGACATAATTTACAAACAAAGCATGTATGTTCAGTGAGTCCGCCAGATCAGAGGCAGTAGGGATGACCAGGGATGTTCTCTTGATAAGTGTGTGAATGGACCATTTTCCTGTCCTACAATGCATTCAAAATGTAACGATTACTTTTGGGTGTCAGGGAAAATGTATGAAGTAAAAAGTACATTGCTAAAGAAAATAAATGTAAAAGTAAAAGTTGTCAAAAATATAAATATTAAAGTACAGATACCCCAAAAAACGACTGAAGTAATACTTTAAAGTATTTTTACTTAAGTACTTTACACCACTGTGTTGGTAGTTGTGTTGTTGTGTGTTTGTTCTGATGTTGTTTTGTTTGTTTGTTTGTTTGTTGTTGGTGGGTTTTTTTGGGAGGAGGGGTGCTAGGAGGGGGGAGGAACATTTTTCAAGTGTTACCACAACAGCAGTTGTGCAAAGTGTTCATGCCAACACAAATGAACGGCATAAAACATTTGAATTCAAAATGAGGCCTACAACCCATGTTCAACCCTAGTCTGTATGGGACCAACAGTATGTCCCTTCTGTGTCCCCCTTTCTGAGCTCCCTGGTCTATTTTAAACGCTTAAGGTAGGCATAAACCTATTGTTAATGTCGCCTAATCAGTCATGTAATCATTGTTCATGCCTAAAGGAGTACCAGTAAATAAAACAGCTTTGTATCAGCACAAACTTGATCGCCTCTAGTTTTCAATTTGCCATAAAATCAACTGTGAAGTAAGTTAATAAACATTGATTTACTGTGTATTTCTTTAAATTTTTAGATTTAATTCAAATGATTTCTATCCAAGTTGATTTAGCCATTGAAGGTATATAAGTGTGCACACTGAAGCACTGAGAGTCAGTTTTCTTTGACTACTTTTTCTCTTAACCTGCTTTTTAGAATTATGACTGCTATCTATGAAGCCTTAAATGTTCACTCAAAACATTTTCTGTACATAATAGTGTTCTGCAGTCCTGAGGTTACTCTTTTAAGGACTTATGCAACTTCACATTATGTTCGTCTGCCTGATGAAGTTATCTTCTCACTCTAGCCAATATCATCCCGCTGACTGAGTGCACTTCTGTGGGAATCCTGATCAAAGAGGTTCATAGATTTCTTTATGGAGGCGAAAGGGGGAACTATGGATCCGTCTCCGTCCATCCATACGTTAGTCACACACGATATGTCAGACACCACTGGCCTGATTTTAACTAAACTTGGGTAAATGATTCATCTTGCCATAAAGATCCGGCATTTACAAAATACCTTTGATTGGCCCAGGGGGGGGCGCTATATTAATCAACTGAAATGTGGTTGTGTTACTGTTGCCTTATGTTGTACATATTACAAGGCCTCTGTTTACACTTCTGTCCATTATAAACGTGTACATATGATTTTCAGTTGGAAAAATAGCATTCAGGGTCTTGTAGATAGAATTCCAGGGAAGTATAATTAAGCATACAGCAAACAAATGACTGAAATACAACTTTTTTTCAATTACGTTTATCCATTCAACTAACCTATTTTGGTTGGTAGAGTAGATCATTCATGTTATTAGGCATGTTCTGAGTGACTTGCTGGTAACCAATCTCATCTGACCACATTAATTGATACAACACAAATATCAGAACAGGTGTACAGTAAATCCCATGTAACAATGATAAATAATGTGCTACAGTGCTTGAGCACCAGTGACAATGTTTAAAAAAAACACACAGGTTTATTTTACAACCCCTTACTTCAATCACTTGTTTCTAAAGCATGAAAAACCTCAGTGTGTAAATCAAATAAAAATGATAATAATAAAAAGCTAATCTAATACAATCAGAGAGTCCAATCAAGTCCAGTGCTGACTGACAAGTCTTGGGAGTGTTTGTGAAATGAGTTAGGCCTACCTTTGCCCTGCCACAAGGACTGCCTGAACTCTGGAACCAGGGCGGTACTCTGACAGTACTGGATCTCTGAAAGAGGGTTGTGAGAACTATAAAAGCAGAGAGCCAAAGCAGAGGAATCAATCTTTACTGAAAGAGTGAAGAGTCCTCCTCTTCTATCCCGAAGGCTTACAGAGCTTCTTCCAACCCATCATGGGGGATACTAAGCTCTGCCTTCTGCTGCTGCTGGGCACCTATGCCTTGGCCCGTAAGTACAGCGCAATTTACACATTGTTTTTGAGGTCCATTTTTAATACATGCTTTTCATTCTCTACACAACTTTTTGGTAGTTGTGTGCGGCAAGCATCCAGTTGTGTTGAAATAGGTCTACATTTAACAAGAGACAATATAACTCATTCTGGGTAGCTTACTTACACTTTTTTAAATTGTCATTGACAAATAGGCCTATATATATAATGAAAATATGCAGATACTCTGAATACATTTTACAGACAGGCAATTGCTGTAATGGATGATGTTCTGTGCACTGGTATTTCAACTTTTTTCCTAATCCTTTTTTATTTTCATTATTCACAGAGCAAGATATTGTGAATTCTGAGGGACAATCTCCAACTTGTCTCTGTAAGTTTTTATTTTTATTTATTTAAATGTTAGATGACGGTATTCTTCCAGTAGATAATGGTCTCTAGGGAAAAATGGGTTTTCAACAAGTTAGTTGCAAAATGTCAACGAGAAGAGAGAAGAAACAACCATATTGCTAGCTAGCTAGGAATCAAGCTTCCGGGGATTTTGTTTTACCTCAGGATTACAATGAAAATATGTATTCTTCCAGACTCCACTCGAAAACCATAGTGGAATAAGCAAATCTTTATTATAACGTTTACTCCTTGTAGCCTAATCACAACAACTCTAGGGATCATTGCTAAAATTCACCTAGGCCTACTGAACGTGCACTGGTCAGCTGAAATTTGTGACTTTGAACTCTTATGATGATATCACCATTCACTATCGGTTGACTTTGCTAGCTAGCTACTGTCTGTAGCTATTTAGTTTCACCCCAGGATTACAATGAAAATAGCTACATGGTTTTCCAGAGTAAGATGCTAAGCGAGTTGTGTCAATACATCTATGATATGGAATTTTTGTGAATTAGCCTATAGACTATACTTAATTTGCAAACATTTAAAAAGAGTGAATGAACAGGATGGGACAAAACTTATGCTTAGCTTTTTCTCTGGTAAAATTCTGATCATTTACGTACACTAATTCTGACGTCATCAGAACCCAAAACAGGATATCAAACAAAAAAGGAGAGTGATTTTGTGAGAAGTTATCACTATAGAGGAATAGGCAAATCTTTGTTTCAACTCCTTGTAGTCTAGTACTCACAACGGTTCTCGGGAACATTACTTCACCTAGGTCTACTCAATTTGCACTGGTCTTAGCTGAAATGTGTGACTTTGAACTCTATGATGAGATCATCGATCAGTGTCATGTTGACTTGCCAAAAGTCAACACAATCAATTTTATCATGCGAAAGGTAGAGTCCAGAACTCCTTATCTCACTAGAGATTAGATGTCTTTCATAACATGTCCCTACGTATTGCTCCCTTTTGCTAATAACTGTAATTGCAACGTTAGTAATTTATGCCCCCTTATTTTTAGTGGCAAAGAGGTTCAAGAACTTCAGAAGATTTCTGTACCAGTATGAAGCCGAGACCCTTAATGGCGTAAATGGAGCTACCAACCTCAAGAATGGCCCTAAAGTAACCTGCAAGGTACGTGACAGACAGCTGAGCCCAGAGCCCTCCAGCAACTCTTCCGTGCTCTCACTCAACTTCCATTCCTCCCTTACAGAAGGGGACATTAAAGGGACAGTCCTCTGACCGTTCCTTTTCTCCTTCTTCTCACAGGTCGAAATTGATGTGCCCCAAACATGCAGTTTCATCCTGCGCACCCCAGAGTGCTCCCTGAGCGAGGTCATCCATGTCGACACAGAGGGTTCCGCTGTGTTCGCGCCCGCTGCTGGTGATGAGGCTTTCCAGGCTGCCATGGCGAAGTACGTTATCACTATTGCTTGATAACCCTTGATGATAGAATACGAGTATACTTAGTTCGCTCTGATGCAAGTTTGACTACCGAAAGCTCAACGTAAATAAATAGAAAATCAATTGTGCATTGATCCTGAATGTGCGGAGATTCCTTTTCATTTCAGAATAAGAGTATACTTAATAAGATGATCACTCCTTTATTGTCCAGGAACCCCCTGAAGGTCATGGTTGAGGGACAGACAGGTGTGAAACTCTTCCCTGAGGAGGATGAGACCACCACCATCTTAAACATCAAGAGGGGAATTGTCTCAGCCCTTATCGTGCCTGCTTTGGAGGAAGAGAAGAACAAGGACATGGTAAGAGCTGACCAAGGCAATTTCCTCACCTGCCAGCTCACAGCCAATTAGTCGGTGACGTGACATAACAGTCATCAGGTCCATATAGGTCTGGGTCATCAAGGCAATTTGATTTTGTTTGTGATGTATCAAGATACAAATGACATAATAAACAGATAAGATGCCGCTATCTAGGGTGATAAATACCAAACAACAAGTTGTTAGAATGACTACCTAGAATGACTGCACCATAGATAAAGCTGCAGGTCAAAGTCCTTAATAGCTTCATCTCAAAACTTTGTGTGTCCATCTGTGGTCTATCTTATTGAGTTGACCATTCTAGATCTATAATCTGTAAATATCCTTCTTGGTACCAGTCATGTGACAAGGAATCACAGAAACCGAAGTATATTGTGTTAACTTAATAATCGAAATGGATGTATGTTCGTCATTTACTTTAACAAAAACTCTCAACGTTCAGGCCACCCTTCATGGAGTCTGTGGCACCAACTTCGCTGTCAACTCCAAAGAAGACATCGCCACTGACGTGACTGTCACCAGGGACCTGTCCAAATGCGACCGCTTCATTGCCCAGAGGGACCACACCAGCCCCCTGGCTATCATCTCTGGCATGGTAAGAGGGAGGGGGGGGGGGACGTGCAAAAAGAGAACTTTATGGCGATCAGTTACAAAAAAACATTTGGTCATTCTTTGACTAAGCATTACATTTTAATAGAATATCATATCATAGATTCAGCCGCGGGCCAATTTGTTTCTTGAGCGGATGGTCACGGGGCCCGAACATAATTGCAAATAATTTGTAGACTGCAAATTTACCGCAAGAAGCTCAAACAGATTCAAATATTTGACTAAAACATCATCATTGCTTACATTTGTATACATTCACATATATCTCTCTATTATTGTTGGAAAGATTTCCCAAATTAAAATCACTTGGAGCTGTTTTGCTTGTGTTTTTAGTCTTTTATGTCCAACAATTAAAAAATATATAACAGATTTTTTTTTTTATTATTAATTTTTTTACTTGGGGGGACAAATAAAATCACGTCAGTTGGGGAACCTTGATTTACACCATAAACCCATCATGATTATTGTTCCTGACAAAGTGTTTAATTGTACTTCCCTGTCAACAGCAATACCCACTGTCCAAGCTGATCAGCAGCACACAGACTTGCAACTACAAGTTTGACAACCAGAAGAAGCACATGACTGCTGGATCCTGTACTGAGAAGCACATCTTCCTGCCTTTCTCCCACCAGTAAATCCAGACAACTTCAAATCTGTTTAATCCTATGAATAGAATACTGAGTCTGCAATGATTTTAGCCCAGATTTTATCCTGGCCAGTTTAAAATTCGTCACATGTTCTTCAATCCTCTTCCTAAATGCAGGACTGAGTATGGAGTGTCAACACTGGTCAAACAGACTTTGACTCTCCTGGAGACTAGCAAGATCAACGAAAGAGTTTTCAACCACAGTAAGAATTTCATTTTTTTGTTCCCTTTACTATTCAACCTTTAAAAAAAATAAAAAAAATGGACAAAATTGGTATTTTACCCAAATTATAAACAGAATGTGTACTGTACCAGATGGCCTTTACAGAATGACCTTTAAAACTAAATGTCTTCTATCTTACTCTCTAAAGATGAGGCCAACCTCAAGGGTCTACCCATGGAGGCTGCTGAGGACAAAGCTGCCGTCCAGACAGCAGATGCTGCTCTTGCCACCCTGAGGGAACTGAACTTCCTGTCCGAGACCAACCAGGGCCACCAGCGCGCCAGCACCTTCCAGAGACTCGTGTCCGAGCTCCGGGGACTGAAGGGTGAGACTATGAGCCCTGCCGTCCCTGAGATGGTGTCCGTATCGGACGCCCTGACCTGGCAGGCCCTGGCCCAGTGCGGTACCCCTGAGTGTAGCAGTGCCATGCTCCAGCACCTCAGGACCTTCAAACCTGAAGCTATGGAAGTCGACGCCGCCGTCTATGCCCTGGGACTCCTGCCCAACCCCTCCCGCCTCCTTGTCAAAGACATGCTCAGCATGGCTCAGTACAAACAGAGCAAGCCCATCATGTTTGCTTTAGGCAATGTCGTCAGAAAGTAAGTTCAAAATGTATACTCTACTTGGTTATTGACTGATAGACAATGACTGACGGTTTCAATTTAGTTTAATAAACATTATGGTCCAAATGTTCATTGCCACCCTCTTGTTTTGTGTTACTAGGCTCTATCAGGCTGAGGGCAAAGTCACCCCCGAGATCGTTGCTGTGTCTGAGTTCCTTGCCTCCCTTTTGGGTGCTGATTGTGCTGGAGAAAAGGAGCTGACCTTCCTGACCCTGAGGGTATGTTGTCACCTGTTGCTCAACTATTTAGATTCTTCTTCCCACCTAATCACATGACATGGAAAGCTTGACTTCTTTGACTGCTTATCTGACTCTCTCTTTATTTGTAATGGACTCCAGATTATTGGAAACATAGGAGAAGCCATGGAGGCCGCCGACGCTACCGTGAAGACCACCCTGCTGAAGTGCATGAGACAGCCCACCACAACCCTGCAGGTCCAGCTCGCTGCCATCCAGGCCTTCAGGCGCATGTCTGTGACCGATGAGGTAAACTATATACAAACTCCAAAATGAACTTGAAGGAATAAAAAGGAGTGTAGGAGTGCTGATCTAGGATCAGGTCCCTATATAATGTTTTTCTTTATGATCTAAATAGACAAGCTGATCCTATATCAGCACTCCTACTCTGAGACTTTATGAATGGGCCATGCACTGCTATACTGTGGCACACATTCTCCATTCAAGAATACATTGACTAATTAGCTGCCATTTTGTTTTTCCTTTCCAGGTGCGATCTAACCTCCACAGGGTGAGCTCATACGCTAAGGGTGCTGTGCAGAAGAGACTGGCAGCCTACCTGATTCTGATGAGGACACCTGAGGCAAGTGACTTGGAGTTGGTGAAGAAAATACTGAAGGCGTCGATGCAGGAGCAGAAACCAGACGTCCAGGAGCAGAATGCGCAGGTCAAGGCCTTCGTGACCTCTCACATCTACAACATCATCCACTCCAATGACCCTGAGACTATAAAGTATGTATAAATATCATCTGAAACAGACTGTCATAATATTTTACAAAAAAGTTAAGTATCTAGTGTTAGTACTGATCTTTAATATTCTGTAATCCTAATCTCCAGGCTGGGCGAAAAGATCCTTGATGTCCTCGCTGACCCTACCATTGCAACCACTCATGGTGACTACACTACTATGTCTCGCAACTACAAGATGGATGCTGCCATGAACAACATGAAGACCAGCATGCAAGGAAACATGATCTTTGATCCCACCAGCCAACTGCCCAAGGAGATCATGCTTGAGACTACCCTAAAGGCTTTCGGCTATAACATGGACATGTGGGAGGTATGTAATAACAGAAAGATGTTTTTATGTCTAGTAACCCATAATAATAGGTTTGTAGTGTGATTTTGTTATATCCACTCTACATTGCATTGACTGTTAGTTTTTTTGTCTATAGATTGGCATGGAGGGAAAAGACTTTGAGCCAACCATTGAGGCTCTGTTCGGGAAGAGCGGGTTCTTCCCTGACACCGTATCCAAGGCTATGTACTGGGCTGGAGACAAGATGCCAGACCAGGTGAACGAGGTTCTGAAGAACTTCGCTGCCCCATTGAAGAATGAGAAAACAAAGGTGATTACCACACATCTTGTAAAAAAAAAAGTTATTACTCCCTGCATTCAGTTTGTGTTACTATTGTCGTTGTTAACTCTTCTCAAATATTTTCTTCAGGTCCCAGAGAACATCATGAGGGAGATAATCCGCAACTTCAACAAGCTTGCAAAGGATCTGCAGGCTCAGGAGTCCCCTGAAGCCATGGCCTATCTGAGGATCATGGGAACTGAGCTTGGATACATCAAGGGCAGCGAGCTGAAGGGCATTGCACAATACGCAGCCATGTACGCTGAGATCCTCCTCAAGGACATGCCCACGCAGGTAATTCACATGTTTACATATATGTGTACCTCCAAGTGTGAAGAACCCTCTTGTTTTATTTCCTGCTAAGAACAATTTAATGTTTATAACATTTTTCAAGAATGTATGACTTTTAAGTCGCTTTGGATAACAGCATCTGCTGAATGGTATATTTTATATATATTAATTGTTATGACATTGATTACATTTCTTCCTGGGTTTAGTTCATGCAGAAGATGGTGGCAGGCACTGACAATGAAGTGTTCGCCCATTACATCTTCATGGACAACAAGTTTTCCCTGTCAACTGCCTCTGGCTTCCCTCTGAAGTTCTCTCTGTCCGGTACCTTTGCTCCTGGAGCTAAGGGAGGCCTCCGCTTTCACCGCAACATGGTAAATATCTCACTCTCTGTTCTCTGCTATCTTCCTGCACTCAATCAACATTCTTTCACAAGATTCTAATTCCATTTTTTGTTGAGTTTTCAGTAACAGTAGTTTTCATACTATTAATACATTTGTATCGAATTGTTTGTAGAAATTTATAAAAATTCTCAAGCATTTGTAATAAACATTTGTAATAATAATATATGAAACATTTATAATAATGAAGGCATTTATATACAAGAGTTTTCTAATGTGCCTCTCACTGCTATCTTTTAACAGCAGGAAGTGTCCTTCATGCCCTCTGTGGGAGTGGAGTTTGTGACCCAGATGGGAGTCCACATCCCCGAGTTTACCAGCTCCGTTGTGGAGATGCACACCAACATGTACCACGAAAGCGCCGTCAACGCCAAGATCACCATGGAGCAGAACCAGATCAAGCTGGGTATCCCTGCTCCTCAGGGCTCCACCCAGCTCTTCAGAGTCAGGTACATAAAAAACAAACAAAACAAATTCTCATTTTCAATTGAGTAAATGTATCAAAAGTCACATGATTTGTTATTAATTTTTGTTATTTTGCACTTCTTCAACAACAGCAACAGAATTCTGACAGTTACCTCTGGTCAGGCTACTCTGATCCCCCCCATGAATGAGGGCAGGACCAACGTCGTGAACTGCAGCCCTCTCTTCTCTGGAGTGAAGTACTGCACCACCGTCCGTTACAACTTAGCTGGTGACAACGCTGCTGCTCCTTATTTCCCTCTCAATGGAGAGACTAAGTAAGTACAACATTTGAGGGAGTCTGGATGTGTTTATGGAAGGATATTGCTAATACACCATATTTGAAGATCAAACTAGCATCATACTGAACAACAGTCTCTCTGTTCTAGGTTTGCTCTTGATATCGAGCCCACTGGCGAGGTCTCTGAGTACACCGCCACCTTGGCCTATGACCTCCTCGGCGAGGGAAAGGAGGGACGCCAGAAGGTTGACACCGTGAGGATGACACTGAGAGCGGAGGGTAGGAACATCTGTCCAAGCACTACATTTCCCATGGTTCATACTGTTTGGTGTGAATCAGTGGTTAAAATCAACTCACTCTCTTCCTCCTTGTCTAGGTGCTAAACCCACTGAGGCCACCGCCACCATGAAATACAACAGGAACAGGAACATCCTGACCACCAACATCCAGATCCCCGACTATGATGTGGAGGCTGGAATCAGGATTGGTCTCACCGACAGCAGAGCCAATGGAAAGTCCATCACCATCGACATCACCAACAAGAACATCCCTCAGCTGTCTCTAATTGGCCGCGCCAAGTAAGTAAACGCAAAAGCCCTCCCCTTTAGCCACATTCATTGGTGCATGTCTTCATAGATCAGCACATGTTGGAAATGAATTGAATCACAAAGAGATTCTGATGGTTTTCTTTCCTCCAGGCTTGAGGCCATGAGCGACAGTATGCTGCAGGTCCAGCTGGTTGTCCCTGCCCTCAAGACTGACGCAGCTATCACTGCCACTATGAAGAGTGCAGAGGAACTCACCCTGGAGCTCAGGAGCGACATCAAGCTCCCTGAGACCACCTCCGTTCAGGGAGTCATCTTCAAATACGGTACGCTTATTCTACAAATTCATAACACACCATTGTGTAGGGAGGAGGTCTATCTTTATGTGGTATGATTATTTGACTAGTATGCAATGGACATAAGGTTCAAAGTTGAATGTACTAATAATACAACATGTTTTCCTTTTAGATGAGAACAAGGTTGAGGTTCAGCTGGTGTCCGACATGGGCTCTGAGATCCAAAAGCTCATCCCTCATACCGAAGCCCTCCAGGCATGGCTGAAGCAGCTCTCTGAGGACATCCTGGACAAGCAGGTGGTTAAGACCGACATGAAAATGCGTCACATCTTCACCAAATCTCTTGAGGTAAGACAACACCCAAATCCTCTTCGTACAGTCTCCTCAATTCTTTCCATGTTTTATTCTTCCAATGAAGTCAAACCAATGGTGGCAGATCAACGCATAACAAAATAGTTTTTTAACAGGCCGTCAACATTTGGATGGACAAGATCACCTTTGATGTTCCCATGGTTGAGACACTGAAGGACAACATGCCAGAGCTGGCGATGCCCGCAATGCCTGAAAGACTGTTCCTGAAATCGTAAGTACATCTGAAAGCAGTAAACTCTTTTTGGGGTCTCTTTTTTATAGAGCCTAGTAATTTTATATGTGATGTCAGTGTCCAGTATCATAGTCTGATAGTAACAAACTATTTGCATTATTTCATTCCTTCAACAGTGAGAGCACATTCAAATACCAGTTCAACAAGAACCGTGTCACCATCACCATCCCTATGCCATTCGGAGGAAAGTCATCTGAGGAGCTGAGGATCCCTGCCATGCTGACCACCCCACATCTGTCTGTGCCCCAGGTCGGTTTGGAGCTTGCCTCCAAGGAGGTCCAGGTCCCCACCTTCTCCATCCCCAACGACTACAAGCTCACTGTGCCACTCTTCGGAATGGTTGAAGTGTCTGCTAAGGTGAACAGCAACTACTATAACTGGGAGGGAATGGTCTCCGGTGGCAACAACTCTGTGGAGACCCCCAGCTACATTGCCAAGTTTAAGGTAGTGGCTGACAGTCCCATTGAACTCCTCGCTTTCACATCTGAAGGTAAACCTTTTCTCTTAACTTTTTTTTAAACTTTTTTGATTTTTATAACCTTAACAAACGTTCATTGAACTTCCAAATCAGAAATGTTTAGTAGTTTTACAGATTGCCATATTATCATGTTTGGAAAGGAAGAAACATGTTACAAAATAACTTCAAATTAGATCATACAATATAACCTACCTTGAGTCAGTTTGACTGATTTACCTTGTGTGTACTATAGTGACTTCATATCCCTTGTTTTGTCTCATTACAGGAACTGCCCTCATCACTGACATGCCAGAAGACTCTCTGAATGCGATTTTGAATGGTTCCCTGAGCCACAAGCTCATTGACACCAGCTTTGAGGTAATGGAAACCGTCAGTATGTCAGACAAAGTGAGAGCCACAGGCAACCACAAGATTCAGGTCTTCAGCCCTCTGGGTCTGCAGACATCCCTGGACATCACTTCGCAGGCCTCCCTGGCCTCTGACATGCTCATTGGAGATGCTAACATGGATGGTAGTGTAACCCTTGGATCCGTGACCGCCAGCACCACCTATTCCCAGTCTTTCTCTTACGAACACATGAAGAAAGAAGCCAGAGCCGAGTCCACACTGAGGGTGAACTCCCCAATCCTGGAGATTGTCAACAAGCTCAAGGCCGGCTATGCTAATGAGCAGCTTCTGATTGAGTCCAACACCAACCTGAACAACGACCCCATTAAGCACACCACCAAGTTCAGCATCAGCTACAAAGAGGCCCAGCTGACGATCCAGTCCGACTCTGTGACCAAGGCTGAAGAGAAAATGATCCGCAGCAAAGTGGACTTCACCGCCTCCAGGGATGAAGCCATCATCAGGGTAGAAAACCAGGCTGATGATACCGAGAATCGTGCCTACTCCCTGCTCTCCGGAGCCCTGAACCCCGCCAGCCTGGAGATCAATGCAGACGCTTCCGTCAATGTCCTCGGCAGCCGCGCCTTCCACAAGGCTGCTCTGACGCTGAACCAGGAAGGTCTAGCAACAAGTGCCACCACCACCGCCCAAAGCAGCCCCATAACCTTCGAGAATGTCTTCAATGGTGGAGTCGATACCACCGGGGCCCATGTGTCCATCAATACCAAGGGGGCCTTTGGGGAGACCACCGCCGACCTCAACTTGGAGGGGAAAGTGGCAAGCTCTGAGGTCTACCTAAACAGCATTTTCAAGGGCAATCTCTTCGATGCCAACACCATGAACAGAGTGAACCTGAAGGTGAATGAAGATGGCCTGGCCCTCACCAACAAGCTGGTTGCTGAACTGTATCAAATGGAGACTGAGAACACACACAGCCTGACTCTCACGCTTAAATCCCTGGCCCTCCGCTCCAAGACCGAGAACTTCTTCAACAAGGAGAACACCTACAAGCACGACATCTCTGTTGACATTCAGCGCTTGGGTGTTGCTGTGAACGTGAAAAACGACCTCAAGATCACAGAGATTAACTTTGTCAATGAGGCTATGTTCAAGGTAGAGGATTACAAGATGGAACTGACCGGCAGCCTGAAGGGAGTCTCTTCCGAAGAGGCCAATTTCAAGCACACTTATGAGATCAGTTTTGCTGACATGACCACCACTGCTAAGTGCAACACCAATGGAAAATATGCACTCTCTCAGATGACACACACCGCTGACCTCGAGATTGCTGGTCTGTCCACCAAGTTCAACAGCGTGGCTAGCATCAACTCTCAAGCACTGAACTTGGACAGCACTGTCAATGTTGTCGCTGAGCCATTCATGGTTGACATTTCTGCTCTATTCAACTCCAACGGAACTCCGAATATGTTTGGAATTCAGAACATTGAGCTGTTCAACCAGTTCCTGTTGAAGGCAGAGCCCCTGGCTTTCTCCCACTCCCATGAATGGAAGGCCTCCACCAGCCTCCAGCTGGAAAATGGAGACTATGTCAAGACCAACCTGGACAACAAGATCACCAGTCGTCTGACTCCTCAGGAGCAGTATGCCTCAATGAAGATGACATCCAAACTGAATAACCATGAATTCAACCAAGAGCTTAGCGCCTTGAACAATGCTGAAACGATGGGAATGGAGATGACAGGAGCTGTCTTCACCACCATCTTGAACAAGGCCAGTGAAAACGAGGAATACGCCATCTCTGGTTCCCTGAAGTACGAGAAGAATGTTGACAGCCATTTCATTCAGCTGCCATTTGTTGAGCATCTCCCTGCAGTCATTGAACAAGTCAAAATTGCCACGATGATGACGATGGAAAACAGCAAAGGCCTGCTGCTGGATATTGACACCAAATACGAAATTAGAGCCAAGATCCAGGGGAAAGTGGGTGAACTGAAACAAGTTGTTGAGAGCTTCGACATCAACCTGTTCATTCAGAACCTGAAGGACTTCCTCAATTCCATGGAAAGCCACATTCCTACACTGATGGCAAAGATTCCCACTGAAGAAATCATGAATGTCCTGAAGTCAATCAGGGACACTATTATGAGGTGGATCAAGAGAAATGACATCACTGGCAAGATGAATGCTGTTTGCACCAAAATTGAAGAGATCCTGTCCAATTACGAGGTTGAAAAGATGGTTGAGAACATCATGGATGAGGTTGTGGAAATCATGAAGTCCTACCAGCTCAGAGAACACATTCAGTCAGCAAGCAATGCTCTTAAGTCTATTGATATCCAAGCCGTGCTGAACAAAATCATGGCACATGTGAATGTGTTTGTAAATGAACTGAATGCCTTTGACTTCAAGCAAATGGTAGACAACATCAGTGTCTATTTCGATAGACTGACCGAGAAGATCAGGTCTTTTGATTATAACACATTCGCCGGGGAGCTGAAACAGAAAGTCATCGAACTGAGCAGGGTCCCCTGTTTCGGAAAACTCAACGGAGAGTTCAGTGTCATCTCACCTGACTACAGTATGAGCACCAATGCTGAGTTCCGGAATGCTACAACTACCGAAGTGACACCAGAGTTCTACGCTATCCTCAAATCTCAGGCCACTTCTACCTTTGATCTGTTCGCCTACACCCTGGATGCCAAAGTTGACATTGCTGTGCCCAAGATGAGCCACCTGTCTGTCTCTGAGAACATCAAGATCATGCACACGGAGTTCTCCGTGGACCACCAAGGAACAGTTGCCTTCTACGGCACATCAGTCCAGGCTTCCTCCAAGACCAATGCCAAGGCCACAACTGAGCCCTACACCGCCGAGCTGGTTAGCAATGCCTTCTTCGACATGGAGAATGGAGTCTCTACCACACTGGAGACTACCTACAACCACAATGTGAACCTCCCATTTCTCAACATCTTCAGCGAGGCTGCCATTACCCAGAAGGCAGTTGCTCTCCTGGAAGGTGGCATTGTCACTCTGACTCTTACCAATGAGGGTAACGGTAAATCTGCCATCCAGGATTACTCCGATGAAGGAACCCACAAGTATGACATGCAGATTGTAATGAACCTCAACACTGTCAAACTGATCTTCACTGGGGCAACCGACACCAACAACCTGAAAATGAAGCAGAATGTGAATGCTGAAGCCAGCATTTTCAGTCACATCATCATTGAAGCCAACACTGAGACCAAAACTCCCTTCATCAAGAGCAGTGTTGCTGAGCTGAAAGCAGAGGCTAAGGTGCAGGATCTGAAAATTGAGGTAACTGCCTACTGCAACACAGAGCTGGTAGGCAAAGTTGAGGGAATTATTTCCAACTCAATCAACTTCATCGCTACACCCTATGAGTTTGTGTTTGACACCAAGAACAAGGAAAACACCAAGATTGCGCTTCCCTTCAAGCTGACTGGAAAGATTGATCTTCAGAATGACTTAGCCTTTACCCTCAACTCTGGAGTGCAGCAGGCTAGCTGGACTGGACTGGCACGATTCAACCAGTACAAATACTCACACTACTTCACAATGGACAACGGTGAGCAGGAAATCCACGTCTTCGCCCAGATCAATGGAGAAGTGAACCTTGATGCATTGATGGAGCCCATCTCCATTCCCAAGAGAGCTGTAGAATTCATGGGTAGGACTGAGTTCTCTCTGTGGGAAGACACCGGTTTGAGTGTGCTCTTGACCACACCTCAGCAGACCTTTGACATGGACACCAAGCTCACATACAAGAAGAACCCTGAGATGATCACCATTGACATTGACATGGAGCCAATCTTCAATGCCATCAACAAGCACACCAGAAGTCTGAACAAGAACATGATAGTTGGAAGGGACAAGGCTGTTGCCATTCTCTCTACCTCATTTGACCAGGCAAAGGCAGAGTACGAGAAATACAACATTGAGCTACCCAAAACTCTCACTGTTCCGGCATACATAGTTCCAGTGCTGAATATTGAAGTGTCTGGTTTCACCATTCCCGTGCCTGACTTCAGTCTCATCACAATGCCTACTATGCATGTTCCATCTGCTCTTAGCAAGCTGACCCTGCCAAAAATCACTCTGCCCAAAATGCAGAGCAACATCATGATCCCTGTTTTTGGTGACCTGACCTACGAGTTCTCCATGAAGACAGCTGTGCTGACAGTGAAGGCAAATGCTGCTGTCCTCAATCAGGATGACATCATTGTCCGATTTGACGCTTCCTCCACCTCTGAGTTTGATGCTCTGAAGGCCAAGATTGATGGTACCGCCACCTTGAACAGGAACAATGGATTGAAACTGGCCTCTATCCTGAATTTGGAAGCGATGTGTGTTGAGGGCAGCCATGACAGCACCATCAGCCTCAATAGCGACGGTATGGATGCCTCCATCACAAATACAGCTAAGGTCAATGTCCCTACCCTCTGGACTCTGGAAGTCAACCAGGAGGTCTTTGGAAATGCCCAGGAAGGCCTCATCATCTCTGTGTCTTCTCCAAATGCCGGACTCCTAGGACTCCAGCTGCAGGCCAAGAAACCAGCCCAAGTGAAAGGAAGACTCTACGGCAGATACCCGGTAAGACTTGTGTACATTTCAATGGCTTGATAAGTACTGTTTGCAATGTGTTCATGACAGCCATGTAGAGCATGTTACAATGCTGTTTCACTCCTTATTTCTGTTTCTGTTTTCATTCTCTCATGCAGTCTGAACCCACCACTGATGTGGAGATCATGGCCCTGAAAATGTCTGTGATCAACTCTGAGAAGCTGAACATTCAGACCACCTGGAATATCGAGGTTCCCACTGAGATTCTCCTGGTAGTGAAGGCGAAGGTGCCTGAGATCATGTCAGCAGTTTGCATGGAGGATATCCTGTCTGCTCCCCAGAAGATAGCCGACAGACTTGAGGGTAGCATAGAACAGATCACGGATCAGGGCAAGGTCATCTACAAGAGGGCTGCAGAAAACATTGCAGCTATGGACCTTACAGCCATCACAGATAAGCTCTCCGACAGCGTCATGTTCGTCCTCAGGCAGTACCAGAAGAATGTTCAGGTTTTGCTCGATGCTGCCATCAAGTTCCTGAGAGAGACCCAGTTCCAGGTGCCTGGACTTGAGGGAAAGATGTCTGGTCTTGAGGCCTACCAGAAACTGAGTAGATTCTTTGCTGAATTGGTTGAGGAAGCTATCAAGAAGGTTCCAGAATTCTTTGCCTCCCACAGTGCAGATCTCCTTGAACTGATCAGAAACATCAAATTCACTCTTCCTGGCTCCAGCAACCTGGTCAGCGGGAGAGAAATCCTGGATGACCTGATAGCTGCCATTGAGAAGATTCAGGAGCAGGTGATCATCATTGTGAAGAGAGTCGGAGATGTCCCTCTGGAGGATATTGTGAGCAGGCTGTCTGCATTCCTGCGCTTAACCGTGCAGAAAACCGAAGAGCTCATTGTCTCCCTGAAATCTCAAGACTTGGAGAAACTCACCATGTGGATGAGTGACGTCTTCAGCGAAGCCATCGACTCCCATGCCATGTCTGATATTGCACAGCAGATCGAGGAAGCCAAGAGAATTATCAGAGAATATCGCGACCTCTTTGCTGAAATGTCCATTGAGCAGCTCAACGCTGACATCCAGTCTTGGATTGACTCCATGATTCAGAGTATTAATGCCATCCACACCAAGGTCACTGAGTTCCTTCAGGACATTACCAGAAATGCTGAGTCTTTTGTGACAGTGAGTGACAAACAGATTGACATTGAAATTCCTATTCCATTCATTGCTCAGCTTAACATGTAAAACATATACGCCCAATTCATTGGCTTTCAACTTGCAAACATAACTGTTATTCCCATGTAGCCTATTCATATTATAATGAATTTCCATTTATTTTTTGTAAGTTACTAATTTAGTTTATTATTCACAAGTTAAGACAGCCAACTTGACTGGTTTAATTTTGCTCCCTATGTGTCTTGTTCTTTTTAAAAACTTGAAAGAAAAACATGAATAAAGACCATTTGACGCAAATGACGAGATACGTTTTTCTATATCATTCCCCACCCATTCATAACCTTGCTCGGCCACAATCAATAACATTAACAGATCAAGCCTATGTTGTCTTGGGTCCTTGGTGGGTCTCTCTGATTTTGGTCAAATACCTTATGAAACAAAGCTTTTTAATTAAATGAAATGTACTATGATAATACATTGTTATGTATGTAATGTACTTGATCTATTTATAAACATAATTAACTACAATACAACAACTATACATTTTACTCAAATGTTTTACTTTTACACAGTGCAATATTTCAGTAGCCCTGAAGAGATGCTGTTGCAGCCAAAAACCTATTGAGTGTTTCCAATGGCCTAGGAGTCATACACTAAATATGAGCAAGAAACTGAATTATTTCTTAATATGAGGGATTATACAGCCTGACACAAAAGCCAGAACAATAAGGAATTTATAAAAACTTTTACAACACACTCTCTTAACTATCAAAACATACTGTCCTTCACAGTACTTCACTGAACAATATTAAGATATTTCACAGCATCATCAGATTTGTATCCATTAGGTAATTAATAACCTTATAATCTTATGGCATTCCATCATTTACACTCTGATGTAACTTTCTTCAACAAACATGCCCACCCTTAAGTTGAATGAAATCCTATGGTCTAAATATAAACTATGGCAGACAAAAATGACGTCATTGCTAGCGTGTCTCTGGAGAGAGGTTTTACTGTAATTTCCACAGTACTTGGTTATGATACTGGTATGCCCAGTGGGTAAAATCCTCAACTCCCTCCTAATGGAACTTCTAAAACTATATCAGCATCCGTCACTATTATTATGGGTGGCAGGTTGCCTCGCGGTTAAGAGCATTGGGCCATTAATCGAAAGGTCGCTGTTTTGAATCCCCTAGCCGACTAGGTGATAAATCTGTCGATGTGCCCTTTAGCAAGGCACTTAAGCCTAATTGCTCCTGTAAGTTGCTCTGGATAGGAGTGTCTGCTAAATGACTAAAATGTAAATGTAAAATATATTACGACAACCAATTTTGATCATGAAACACACTGTGATCCATCGGTATAGTTGTGTAGAATTTTGTCTGTGTAATTGATATATGGGTTCAATTCTTGCATGCAAGGTCATGAACTGCTGTTCCTGGTACACACACTATTTCATGGGGCTGGATTTAAAACCATTTGTAATTTTAAACATCTTCACTGGAGCGTTTAAACAGAGTATCAAGTGTAGTGTACTTTATGTAGTTGGAGATGGAAATAGTGGAGAGTTGCTGTACTGTGGTGTAGGCCTAGCTAGCTCAATGTTAGGCTTTCAATTGAGGGACTATGAGGTCATTAGAGGTCTTTGTTTAAGATTATCAATTCTCTGTTATACATAGTAGCCATAAAGATGACTGATATTAACATCCCAACTTCCCTGTGATTTACAAGAACAGTCTGATGATACTCTTTGTCATATAAATGGAAAACCCGTTGGCAAATAGGGGGATGGAGATCCATTGATTAGATATTGATGGTCCTGCTGCTGGCAATTGTTCCCTTGATTTCTCTATTGCTTTTCCAATTAAAACTTTCCATTCATTTCATTTTTAGTACTATTCAGAGATACAAAGTGGAGTTTAGTTACTAAACTCAGCAAAAAACGAAACGTCCTCTCACTGTCAACTGCAATTA
Organism: Salvelinus alpinus; assembly: GCF_045679555.1. Lineage (NCBI taxonomy): Eukaryota > Metazoa > Chordata > Actinopteri > Salmoniformes > Salmonidae > Salvelinus > Salvelinus alpinus. The sequence goes on from NC_092112.1 coordinate 17,782,559, forward strand.
TTTTCAGCAAACTTAACATGTGTAAATATTTGTATGAACATAAGATTCAACAACTCAGACATAAACTGAACAAGTTCCACAGACATGTGACTAACAGAAATTTAATAATGTGTCACTGAACAAAGGGGGGGGGGGTCAAAATCAAAAGTAACAGTCAGTATCTGGTGTGGCCACCAGCTGCATTAAGTACTGCAGTGCATCTCCTCCTCGCGAACTGCACTAGATTTGCCAGTTCTTAGTGTGAGATGTTACTCCACTCTTCCACCAAGGCACCTGCAAGTTCCCGGACATTTCTGGGGGGAATGGCCCTAGCCCTCACCCTCCGATCCAACAGGTCCCAGACATGCTCAATGGGATTGAGATCCGGGCTTTTCGCTGGCCATTCCTGTCTTGCAGGAAATCACGCACAGAACGAGCTGTATGGCTTGTGGCATTGTCATGCTGGAGGGTCATGTCAGGATGAGCCTGCAGGAAGGGTACCACATGAGGGAGGAGGATGTCTTCCCTGTAACGCACAGTGTTGAGAGTACAGGCCTCGGTGTAACGCTCATTCCTTCGATGATAAACGTGAATCCGACCATCACCCCTGGTGAGACAAAACCACGACTCGTCAGAGAAGAACACTTTTTGCCAGTCCTGTCTGGTCCAGCAACGGTGGGTTTGTGCCCATAGGCGACGTTGTTGATGGTGATGTCTGGTGAGGACCTGCCTTACAACAGGCCTACAAGCCCTCAGTCCAGCCTCTCTCAGCCTATTGCGGGACAGTCTGAGCACTGATGGAGGGATTGTGCGTTCCTGGTGTAACTCGGGCAGTTGTTGTTGCCATTCTGTACCTGTCCCGCAGGTGTGATGTTCGGATGTACCGATCCTGTGCAGGTGTTGTTACACGTGGTCTGCCACTGCGAGGACAATCAGCTGTCTGTCCTGTCTCCCTGTAGCGCTGTCTTAGGCATCTCACAGTACAGACATTGCAATGTATTGCCCTGGCCACATCTGCAGTCCTCATGCCTCCTTGCCTCATGCCTAAGGCATGTTCACGCAGGTGAGCAGGGCATCTTTCTTTTGTTGTTTTTCAGAGTCAGTAGAAAAGCCTCTTTAGTGTCCTAAGTGTTCATAACTGTGACCTTAATTGCCTACCGTCTGTAAGCGGTTTGTGTCCTAACGACCGTTCCACAGGTGCATGTTCATTAATTGTTTATGGTTCATTGAACAAGCATGCGAAACAGTGATTATACCCTTTACAATGAAGATCTGTTTATTTATTTGGAATTTTACGAATTATCTTTGAAAGACAGGGTCCTGAAAAAGGGACGTTTCTTTTTTTGCTGAGTTTAGGTTTTGGTTTAAATCAACCTGCAAATGCACAGATGCACTCATCTATGTATTATTGCAGAGATTATGCAGCGTAATGTTACATACTTTAGTTTGTTTCCTACCAATTTACTTTTGTTGATGAATTTATCAAGGACTGAGGTAAAAAAAATTGTACAGTCCCTACCAAAAAAATGTCCTCTACTTTGCCTGTTACATGGGGGGAAAAAAACATTATTGGAACATTTAAGATTGTGGTATCCGAAGGCAGACTTCCTCCATTTGGAACCAGACCCAATAGCTTTCTTTAAACTTGTTTTAACCATGAAAACCATGTTTTCTGCCTATCCTTCAGGAAGAATTAAATCATACATGATTATATATGGAAAAGGGAGGAAGAAATAAATGGTATATGAAAGAGATCGAGAGGGTACATTGTGTCCTATCCTGAACGTAAACAAAGGGTCCAGCAACAGAACTCTATAGTAAAGAATGTGACTTTTAAGTAATTGCAACCGGGAAAAAAAGCAACCCTTAGAGAACGCCCCCCCCCCCCAACTCCAACAAGATCGTTATGTTACACAAAAGACCCCCGCTGTCCTTGGAGGGGGTCAGGGGGAAAGGAAAGAAAGGAAATTGTATAATGTCTCCAATGGATGTTCCAATGCTGTCATCTGTGGAGACCCTCCCAGGCTCCCACCACATAAAGCACAGTAATGTCACAGCCATCTGTACACAGCATCATTTAAGTTTTATTGGCCAGTGTGTGTCTCCTATAAAAATGAAATACTACTTGGATATACAGTACCAGTCAACATTTTGGACACACCTACTCATTCAAGGGTTTTTCTTTATTTGTACTATTTTCTACATTGTAGAATAATAGTGAAGACATCAAAACTATGAAATAACACATATGAAATAATGTAGTAACCCAATTTTTTTTAAACAAATCTAAATAGATTTGAGATTTTAGAGTCTTCAAAGTAGCAACCCTTTGCCTTGATGACAGCTTTGCACACTCTTGTAATTATCTCAACCAGCTTCACCTGGAATGCTTTTCCAACAGTCTTGAAGGAGTTACCAACATATGCTGAGCACTGCGGACCAAGTCATCCCAAACCATCTCAATTGGGTTGAGGTCGGGTGACCGTGGAGGCCAGGTCAACTGATGCAACACTCCATAACTCTCCTTCTTGGTCAAATAGCCCTTACATAGCCTGGAGGTGTTTTGGGTCATTGTCCTGTTGAAAAACAAATGATATTCCCACTAAGCACAAACCAGATGGGATGGCGTATCGCTGCAGAATGTTGTGGTAGCCATGCTGGTTCAGTGTGCCTTGAATTCTAAATAAATCACTGACAGTGTCACCAGCAAAGCACCCCCACACCATCACACCTCCTCCTCCATGCTTCACGGTGGGAACCACACTTGCGGAGATCATCCGTTCACCTACTCTGCGTCTCACAAAGACACGGCGGTTGGAACCAAAAATCTCAAATTTGGACTCATCAGACCAAAGGACAGATTTCCACCAGTCTAATGTTCATTGCTCGTGTTTCTTGCCCCAAGCAAGTCTCTTCTTCTTATTGGTGTCTTTTAGTAGTGATTTCTTTGCAGCAAATCGACCAGGAAGGCCTGATTCATACCCTCTGAACAGTTGATGTTGAGATGTGTCTGCTACTTGAACTCTGTGAAGCATTTATTTGGGCTGCAATTTCTGAGGCTGGTAACTCTAATGAACTTATGCTCTGCAGCAGAGGTAACTCTGGCACTCCCTTTCCTGTGGCAGTCCTCATGAGAGCCAGTTTCATCATAGCGCTTGATGGTTTTTGCGACAGCACTTGTAGAAACGTTTAAAGTTCTTGATATTTTCCGGATTGACTGACTTAAAGTAATGATGGACTGCCGTTTCTCTTTGCTGTTTGAGCTGTTGCCATAATACGGACTTTGTCTTTTGACAAATAGGGCTATCTTCTGTATACCACCCCTACCTTGTCACAACACAACTGATTGGCTCAAACGCATTAAGAAGGAAAGAAATTCCACAAATTCACTTAACAAGGCACACCTGTTAATTGAAATGCATTCCAGGTGAATACCTCATGAAGCTGGTTAAGAGAATGCCAAGAGTGTGCACGCTGTCTTCAAGGCAAAGGGTGGCTACTTTGAAGAATCTCAAATATAAAATATATTTAGATTTGTTTAACACTTTTTTGGTTACGACATGATTCCATATGTGTCATTTCATAGTTTTGATGTCTTCTGCTTTATTCTACAATGTAGAAAATAGTAAAAATAAAGAAAAACCTTTGAATGAGTAGGTGTGTCCAAACTTTTGACTGGTACTGTACGTAGTTACCAAATTTGAATAACAATGTTTTCTGTGGACATACAACTAGTTGACCCCCAAGTATGATTTCACACATTATACACGTGGATATTTGTACCTTTTAAAGATGTGAATAAACATATTTCTTATAGTTCTCAAAAACTTGATTACTGAGAATTAAACAGCTGAAAATATGTCCCACCCATCACCTGTGTGTTGATTCAAAGGCAATTTTAACATGGTACTGTAAAGGTAGAGCACCAAAAACATCAATAAAACACAGGGTTTGTTGAGACACTGACAAAGACATCATATCAAGATGTCTTGTTAACTGAGCGCCTTCTCAAACATTCACTGTGGAACTCATTTTTGTTGCTTTAAATTGAATTCCTTTCACCTTCCTCTGTAACCTGGCTGGGCATCCAAGAAATTATGTTAGCTACAAAGTCCCCCTCATGTTTTTCATGCATCATTTTTTTCATCCCTCCTCCACTGCACTGGTTTTCAGACAAAGTAGCTTATAAACGACAGTGTAATATCCTGACAGTTCTCTTGATAGAAACATCGCAAAATAATCCATTTTAGAAACACACACTTGCTATCTTATCTCCCTGGTTTAAACCAATAATGGAGACAGAGAATAGAAGGGGATAGAATTGTGTGTCATTGTCCTAAACCACTAAGCTGACCACAGTCACATTTAGTAGGCCTACCAGTGCTTCCAGTCAATTGTGTGTGGTTGGGTTGTGATGGAAAGCAGTCTCCCAGTCTTCCTGTTCATCCAGTCCCCCCATATTACAACAGTGCCTGTGTTTTCTATCCTCATTTCATCCCCTTGTGCTGTAATACTATTTCCAATATTTATTTTACTGTATTATTTATTTTGAAAGCTGTTAAAATAGCTTTCCATACCACCTAACCCCTTTCTGCATCAGAGGTAGTTTGTGTTGTCCTGAATTGTGATGCTTTTTATCCAAAACAAGGCTGTGAGAGTGTGAAAATATGCAGGATGTGGGTTAACTGCTGCTATCAATAAGCTATAGCTGCATTACATAAGTGGATTGCTTTGTGACCGTGAACAACACCAGACTCATAAGTCAGGGGTGAGAGATCCTTTTCACATTTTAATGTCCCTGTAATGGTGAACTTAAATTCCTGACTTGCGTTAATTATTTATATGATGATCCACTATGAAATTTCCCATGTGGGACAGATAATTATGCAAAAAGTCAAATAATTAGCTTTTCCCATGTGCATTTACATCCACAGCAGCAGGCCATACAAATATAATTTCATTGGCAGTAGGCTATACCCATTCTAATCATATCTTTATTATTTAAAAACATAAACTGACAAACTTGAAACTAATACAAAATATTGCACTATGGGGATCTTTTTGAAACCCCACAATATACAGTATGTGAAATAATAGCACTCATGCTTTACACAGTGCTGCAGTGGTATCCCTGTCATGTTAATGCAATGACACACACGGCAGGATGTACAGCCTTTTAAAAACATTAGGAGAGCATCATAACAAACAATCAAGGAAATGTTCCTTACAAGCCAGAATGTTGAATAAATTAAGTTTGAATTTATTCTACCGGTTGCCTGTGTCGTTGGTCCTTCAGCTGCTTGGAATTTGAGGCAAATATCTAGACTTTTTAGTGTGCTGGTACTGAAGTTGAAATTTCTATCACCTGGCACATGTACAAAACCATGTAAACACCTGTTATCATGCATACATCACGTGCATGTACTTCGGTCTTGTGCACATGCCTTTGTTCATGAGCAAACATCTTGATTGCCACACACAGACCTGCGTTTTGAATTTGGTTTAATAATACGTCCCTGGATATTCTGTCTCAAATGTCGACCAGCTGAAGGACCAACATCACTCACAATCGGCAGATTAAGTTGAAATATAAATTGTACTCAACATTCGTGACAGACAAGGGAAGTGTAGGTTTTTGTCTATGTAAATGTGCGTGGCGTTGAAGGCATCACCACGTTTCGTGACTAACATGGTTGCATGTCAACAAGCCTTGGCACCCGACACTCAAGTAGGCACCTTGGAACAATATCCTCAGAGGCTACAGCATCATTTCAGGCAGCATCCGGAATGCTTGAAAAATGAATTTATTCAGTAAATTAGAATCACAGGGAGTGTCAGTTGTTGGCTACTTGTATTAGAGTATGTATTCGCGTCAATTAAGGGATCAGGTGAATAGATCAAGATGATCCACAATCTGAGGATTATTACATTTCTCATGGCTACCGGTTCAAAAGAAAGTCTTTAGCCTAATGGGAGAAAGACTTGGTCATGCATCTTTTCAAGCACAATGACAACAGGTCTTGGTGGTGTTGGCAGCCGTACATTAACGTAAGAGACATTATTGCTCACGTTAGCTGTTCATTCACAACAATAGACAGCAGTTCACACAACCGCTGGACGGTTTTGATCTCTTCTGTAAAGAAGCACGTGTCGCAGTGTCGAACACCTCCCGAATACCATCCTTCGTTTTAGCAGAACACTCCAAATAGTCATATGCACCAATGCGCATGGCCATGGCGCGCCCATCCTCTGTTTTCACTGGTTCCTGTTTCATTCTGGACAGCTCGCTCCTAACGTTCTCGTCGTTGCGCAAGTCTCTTTTGTTGGCAACTAAAATAATGGGCACGTTGGGACAAAAGTGCTTTACCTCTGGCACCCATTTCTCGGGGATGTTTTCGAGGGAGTCCGGACTGTCCACGGAAAAGCACATCAGGATGACATCAGTGTCCGGATAGGACAGCGGGCGAAGGCGATCGTAGTCCTCTTGTCCAGCCGTGTCCCACAGTGCTAGTTGGACTTGCTTGGTGTCCACTTCAATGTCGGCCACATAGTTGTCAAATACAGTTGGCACATAGACCTCAGGAAACTCGTCTTTGCTGAACACAATCAACAAGCAGGTCTTTCCACAGGCGCCGTCACCGACTACGACCAGCTTTTTTCGTATCTCTGCCATTTGCTGCTCTTAACTGATACTTTCCCGTGATCCTAACTGTTAAACAAATACGACGTATAAACTGTCTGTGTTAGCCAATTAGTCCGATTCTGGTACGAGCCTGGTTAAACTTCCATGAATGTAGCCGAGTGCGTTTCTCCGCTGGATTAGATATTTCTCGACTATTTGCTCCCTGTCCAGCCACTGAAGCGCTTCCTTTATAAAGAGCATGGGTGCTTTCCTAATATAGCAATCCAATCGGAAGTAGGGCGGTGAGATCATTATTTCGAAAGAAGGAGGTGATTGGATCCCAGACCTGTCTTGTCGGTAGAGGAGGGTCGTACCACGAGGACCATGTCTCGCCCAGACACTGACCTGGGATCAGCTCTATAAAATCAGAGCTCAACTAATTTGGCAATATGATTTTGGGATATTTCATACACCATTAAAAAAAATGCAATAAATGTTTCATAATTCATAATCAAATTCATGAAAAAACATTTGACCTGGGCATATGCCACTAGTTTATCCTCCTGTCAAACACACAGGACTGTCCTAAACTGTAGCCTACAGTGGGCAGAAAAGGCTTCGACCATACTGATACTAAAATATTTCAACTGGCCATCAATTCCCAAGATAACAATTCCATAGGCCACGTTTTTTTTCTTCAGGGCCTTAGCACAGCAGATCTATGCTCCCCATAACCCCCCCCCCCCCTCATTTACATAGAGATAGTAGCATTGGAACGTGTGTCTTCGTCGGTTTTAGTTACACCTATAGAATTATAACAATCATTGTCATATTCATTAACCATCATGAAAAATATTGATCAGCATTTACTGAAAGGACTCCCTAGAATACTTTTATTGATACGGATAAATCATGCACATGCTACCACGTGTCAATAATTGAGCATTTATGAGTGGGTATTATTTTATATTGTATTATAATTGCAAATAGCGGGTTTAATTAACGTACTATGCGCGGGTCTAGTTAACGTACAATATGCATAATAGGCTGCAGGGAGGGCACTAGCGTGATATAGTCAAACTCCTGTATATTGCATGTTCAATCCCAAATCATTAAAACACCGATCTCCACGGATACAAAACAATATACATTTATACCCCTCACATTTTGTACAAGCATCGCTCTTCTACCGAAAAGACAGCGCGTGAGTATCTTCTAAATGTCTATAATGCGATGTTGTACGTATTCTCACAATTTTCAACGTGGATTATTGCTGTGGTCTTTGAGTATTTCCCCCTTTTGTTTAGCGGGTAAGGCCCCTCTGGAACTTGGAGGGGGGCCATGTTGTTAGTGAGTGTGTAGTTACCCAGCAGCAATGGTGTTTTGTTAATGCAGCACACCAGACGGCATTTGTATGGTTCGCACGGTTAAAAACGTTTGATTACAACTGTTCAGCGGCGTGTGAACAACGGAGAGCTATGCTTTTATTGTATGCACTTATTTAACTACAATAGCTAGCTAGTAATTTTTTGGGGTATTTATTTATTTTTATTATCAAACTGAAAAGGTAAGAGGCCTTCCTTAATCTGCCTAGCTAGCCATGGTAGCATCAACAAATCTAGTTATCTGGCTAGCTAGTTAAGTTAGTTCATTTAACAAATTCAACATTGACGCAGGATTTGCAAGTGAACTGTTAACGCTAGCTAGCTAACTTGGCTTCTGTCAGTATAGCTAGCTAGCTAACTAACGTCAGGTAGCTAACCGCTAATGATAGCTAGCTAACGTAGTTCACGAACGGTTGTTTTCCAGTGAACTGGCCCGTTGTCCTGAACAGAGAAATCGTTAAATATCTCTATGTTAAGTTGTCAGGAAACGTTAGTTGGCGAATGTATACATTTCGCATGATAACTAACATTCAGACAAGTTTTTTTTTTTAACTAGCCAAACTAATCCAACGAACTACAGTACGTTAACTAGCTAGCTACATGCTGCCTGTAATATTTCGAAACACACCCGACACCGAAGGGTTGAGCACTCAGTGGGCAGACATTCATTGTTCGATTGGCTACGCTAACAAGTTATTTAGCAAGCTAGCTAATTTAGCTAGGCTAGATGGAGAGCTAGTTAACGTTATCCATCTAACGTTACCTAACACTGTTTTGATTATTATCAAGAGATTGGTTTCCACAATGTCGCTAGCTAGTTAAATTTGGCCATGTTAGCGATTGATGTTACCTAGTTTGGCTAAGAAGGCCAAATTGCGTATTACACGGACTTTCGGACACTGAATATTTATTAGTTTATGTTAGCTAGCTAGCAACGAGCTCAAGTTTATTAATGTAATAGCTAGCTTAACTAGCAAGCTAGGTAGCCAAGTCAAAGGAAGGGCAGGTAACGTCCCCAGAGAAGATTATGTTACCTTATATTGACACTAGCTGCTAGTGCTTTATGCTGAAGTTCTACAGACCTTTCAGTGTGTCAATTTACAAATGTTATTGTAACTTATGAAACAAAGCAAGGAAACTCTGTTGGGGACCAAAGAAAGACTGTGTATATGTGTGTGGTTGGTTCAATAAGCATGCATGGTGGATCCCTAATAAATACAAATACATTCAATATCAGAAAACTCAGGCTAATGTATATACATGATGTTTGATAAGTGCTATCCATATCCAATGTAAAGCAACTCTACTCACACATGTTCTGTTATTTCCCCTTCCAAAGGTTTCCCCGTGGAATGAGCGTTCCATGCAGCATCCTAGGTATGAATGACGTGGCCTGGCAGGAGACACGAGGCGGGATGCTGCACACAAACGGTGCTCCTGAAGCCGGGGGCGTCAGAGTTCACGGAGGGGGATCCCTGGCCGCCATAGGGGTTGCAGGTCAGGGTCCCGGAGGGCCACACCGTCTGCAGGGACCCAACCCCATCCCAGGCACCCCACAGCCTCCACTAAGTGGGCGCTCTCAGGATGATGCTACAGTGGGCTACTTCTTCCAGAGGCAGCCTGGGGAGCAGCTGGGAGGTTGCACCTCCAGCAAGCACCGTTGGCCCACTGGAGACGGCAACCACGTTGACCAGGTACAATGATTTTGCCAGAGCCAAACTACTTGGCTACAAGCTTCTTGTTTGATAATGGTAAAATATTTGAAAGAAGCAGATCTTATACTTTCTAGAAACTACTTTACCACAACAGAGACCCTTGCTGTTTCAGTCCAGAGCATGACATAAATTGCACCAGCCAAAGATTCCCACTCTTTAGAAAGCCACACTTGCTTCTGTTTCATAGAAATTACTTTCAACAAATATTCATTGTAGAAAGCATTAGCCTGTCAAATATCGTAGTGGGTCATTCTAATGGCTTGTTAAACTAATTTTCAAAGTTGCACACGAAAGTTTTAAGGATATGTTCCATTCCCAGTAAACACCCAGCCTGTTGACAACAACAACTGACTTGGGAAGTGTGTGTGTCTGTGTAAAGAGGAAGGGGGGGGGGGGTCTCTGTCAGTGATCTCTATCTAAGGATAGAATTCAGATTTGTAACTCATCCTATGCTTTAACAACACATACAGTAGTAGGATATTTATAACTTTTTAGTGAACATGGTAATTTATTTAGACTCATAATGTCTTTGTTGTATAGGACAACCTCGCAAGTGTGGCTGGAGTTTGCGTCAATTTGTGTTCCTCCAATTTCAATATGATGTCCAGAACTAGCTTACCATGAATGTGGATACCATTTTTGCCAGGTTGAATTGTGTATATGCTCTAACTGACTGAAGCCAAATTATTATTTTTATCAGGTTCGAACTGTGGATGAGATGAACTATGGTTTTCAAGCCCTTGCTTTGGAGTCCAGGGGCATGGGTGAGGTAGGTTGAGATCCACCACAACATCTCACGTTTCCTCCCTTTAAAACTAGGATAGATTCTGTGCTACATCTTCCATTGAAGTTTCCCACGGTGACCCAGAATGTCGAGAATGTCCAAGTAGCCATTTTGCCTTCTCTTTACAGCTCCTGCCAGCAAAAAAACTGTGGGATTCGGATGACTTGTCCAAGGATGGAAGGAAAGGGATGCTCCTTGGAGAGGAATGGAGGGAGAATGCTTGGGGATCTTCTCGTGAGTGGTTTTCTATGCCTCTGCTGGCTTGTCTGTTTGTTTTACCCTCAGGGTTTTTTGAGAACCTATTTTATTTTTATCAACCCCTTGGCTCCCCCATATGCATACATTCTTAGAGGCACTATGCAGAAATCGCTCCGCCATTTCCTGGCTACTAAAATTCTAATAGTTATCATAATTTCAGTTTTTATGTGACTAAACAGTGTGCTTTAGTGTAGAGCAGGGTGCCCCAACTGTCGTCGGATGGTTTTATCCCCCCCCAGGTTTTCTGAGCACAAACTAAAATCTCAATATACGGTAGATATATAGTGTGTGTGGAATTTTTATTGTTGGACATAAAATACTAAAACTAAAAAACACCAGGAAATTAGCTCCAAGTGATTTTTAAATCAAGAAATCTGTTCCCAAGTATTCCCCACGCATAATAAAGAGATATGACATGATCATATACAAATGTAAGCAAGGTTGAGATTGTTTTAGTCAAATATATCTGTTTGTGCTTTTTGTGGTCAATTTGCAGTCTACAAATGATTTGAAATTATGTTCTGACCATCTGCTCAAGAAAAAAATTGGGCTGCGGCTGAATCTAGTTCATTATTCCTGGTGTAGAGCATCATTGTACCATCTAAATTGCTGTAAAATATATTTTTTGAAGCTGGTGTACAAGTGAAAAAGACGCAAAAGCAAAACTTAAGAGCGGAAGCATAGAAATGGAAAACATTGACCAGATCTACCGCTTCTTAGTCCTGCTTTCAATGAGAATGACAGATCACCCCTCATAGCCTGGTTCCTCTCTAGGTTTCTTCCTAGGTTTTGGCCTTTCTAGGGAGTTTTTCCTAGCCACCGTGCTTCTACACCTGCATTACTAGCTGTTTGGGGTTTTAGGCTGGGTGTCTGTACAGCACTTCGAGATATTAGCTGATGTACGAAGGGCTATATAAAATAAAATTGAATTGAATTGAATTGAAATCTATAACACACATATCTATGTGAATTTGGTCAGTCGCCCAAAAAGTGTCATTTCAGCTTTAACTTCTTGGATTTAATGTCTGTTTAGGGGATCCGCATGGTTCTGGTACTGGTTCCGACTGACATTTTTGTGGACACTAGATCCAATTGGCTGGTTCCTACTGACACCGTAGTATATTTGAGCCGGTGTGAAGTAGGATGTGAAATCTGAAACCACTTGAAGCTGTGATGGCCCTCCTACCATTTCTTTCGCTCTTCCGACTGTCCAACTCCTGGCTGAACCCTATGTCACAACCAATGGCAAAGCACATGCCTGCAATCCTTACATCATAGCACAGCAGGAGAGCGTGGCTTCATCGCTGTAGCACATTGATATCGATTTATAGCCATTAATCTCAAAATTCATAGGTAAAAAAAGAGCATAGTTTGTTTGTCAGACTGATAAGATTAATATGTGATGAAAGGCTAGTTCCTATCAAGTTCAGGTAGCCAAGCTACAGCTCTGTGAGACGTGCACAGCGACGTTTTGATCAAAAGACCTTTAGCATATATGCCCCAAAAAATTCTATCATTAAACATACAAATATGAATTTTACAGTTATAAGGAAGGTGAAATCTTATAGTTGGTCACTTTATTATTTGATTATCCTACACTGAACAAAAATATAAATGCAACATGCAAAAATTTCAAGGATTTTACATATAAGGAAATCGGTCAATTGAAATTAATTAATTAGGACCTAATCTATGTATTTCACATGACTGGGGAATACAGACAATGCATCCGTTAGTCACATACCTTCAAAAAAATTATGGCTGTGGATCAGAAGCGGTGCGTATCTGGTGTCACCACCATTTGCCTCATGCAGTGCGACACAAACTCTATGCAAAGGAGTTATCAGGCTGTGGATTGTTGTCCCACTTCTCTTAAATGGCTGTGCGAAGTTACTGGATGTTGTAGGAACACGTCAATCCAGAGCATCCCAAGCATTCTTAATGGGTGACATGTCTGGTGAGTGCAGGCCATGGAAGAACTGTGACATTTTCAACTTCCAGGAATTGTGTACAGATCCTTGCAACTTGGGGCTGTGCGTTGTCATGTTGAAACATGAGGTGATGGCGGTGGATGAATGGCACGACAATGGGCCTCATGATTTTGTCACAGTATCTCTGCATTCAAATTGTCATTGATAAAATGCAATTGTGTTCATTGTCCTTGGCTTATGCCTGCCCATACCATAGTCCCACCGCCACCATGGTGCACTCTGTTCACAACGTTGACATCAGTAAACCACTTGCCCAGGCGACACCATATAGGTGGTCTGTGGTTATGAGACCTGTTGGATGGACTTCCAAATTCTCTAAAACTAAGTTGGAGGCGGCTTATAGTAGAGAAATTAACATTAAATTCTCTGGCAACAGCTCTTGTAGACATTCCTGCAGGATGCATTTGCCCGGTACAGTTGAAATCGGGTTTCATCCGTGAAGAGCACACTTCTCCATTGTGGCAATCAAAGGTGCGCCTTTGTCGGTTGTGACGCCGCTCTGCAGTCAGGTTAAGACCCTGGTGAGGACGACAAGCATGCAGATGAGCTTCCCTACTATTCTTCACTTGTGCAAACCCATAGTTTCATCAGCTGTCCGGGTGACTGGTCTCAGACGATCCTGCAGGTGAATAAGCCGGATGTGGAGGTCCTGGGCTGGCGTGGTCACACGTGGTCTGCGGTTGTGAGGCCGGTTGGATGTACTGCCAAATTCTCTAAAACGACATGGGAGATGGCTTATGGTAGACAAATTAACATTACATTATCTGGCAACAGCTCTGGTGGACATTCCTGTAATCAGCATGCCAGTTGCACACTCCCTCAAATCTAGAGACTGGCATTGTGTTGTGTGACAACTTCACATTTTAGAGTGGCCTTTTATTTCCCCCAGCACATGGTGCACCTGTGTAATGATCATGCTGTTTAATCAGCTTGATATGTTGATATGCCACACCTGTGTGGTGGGTGGATGGATTGTCTTGGCAAAGGAGAAATGCTCACTAACAGGGACGTAAGCAAATATGTGCACAAAATTTGAGAGAGAATAAGCTTTTTGTCATGAAACTCGGGACCAACTGTTTACATGTTGCATTTTATATTTAAAAAGCATACTAGTCGTTTCAAACTTTATTCATAGTTATGGAATAGGAAATATGTAAAATATTTCGTATTTTTACTGTGTACTTGAGCTTGTCCTCAAAAGTGACTACGCCTCAGCAATGTCTAACTATTTTTACCAAAAAGGTGAGATTTGAATCTTTTTCTTTAAGTATGCAGCATTACTAAACTCAGCAAAAAAAGAAATGTCCTCTCACTGTCAACTGCGTTTATTTTCAGCAAACTTAACATGTGTAAATATTTGTATGAACATAACAAGATTCAACAACTGAGACATAAAGACATTAAGTACTGCAGTGCATCTCCTCATGAACTGCACCAGATTTGCCAGTTCTTGCATCAGATTTGCCAGTTGTTACCCCACTCTTCCACCAAGGCACCTGCAAGTTCCCGGACATTTCTGGGGGGAATGGCCCTAGCCCTCACCCTCCGATCCAACAGGTCCAAGACGTGCTCAATGGGATTGAGATCCGGGCAACAACGTCGCCTATGTGCACAAACCCACCCGTCGCTGGACCAGACAGGACTGGCAAAATGTGCTCTTCTCTGACGAGTCGCGGTTTTGTCTCACCCCCCCCCCCCCCCCCCGGTGAGTCGGATTTGCGTTTATCATCGAAGGAATGAGCGTTACACCGAGGCCTGTACTCTGGAGCGGGATCGATTTGAAGGTGGAGGGTCCGTCATGGTCTGGGGCAGTGTGTCACAGCATCATCGGAATGCGCTTGTTGAGATTGCCTGCAATGACAACGCTGTGGTTACAGGGAAGACATCCTGCTCCCTCATGTGGTACCCTTCCTGCAGGCTCATTCTGACATGACCCTCCAGCATGACAATGCCACCAGCCATACTGCTCGTTCTGTGCGTGATTTCCTGCAGGACAGGAATGTCAGTGTTCTGCCATGGCCAGTGAAGAGCACTTTTTGCCAGTCTGGTCCAGCGACGGAGGGTTTGTGCCCCCGTTGTTGCCTGTGATGTCTGGTGACACAATCCCTCCAGTCTGAGCACTACTGGAGGGATTGTGCATTCCTGAGGTAACTCAGGCAGTTGTTGTTGCCATCCTGTACCTGTCCCGCAGGTGTGATGTTGGGATGTACCGATCCTGTGCAGGTGTTGTTACACGTAGTCTGCCACTGCGAGGACAATCAGCTGTCTGTCCTATCTCCCTGTAGCGCTGTCTTAGGCGTCTCGCAGTACGGACATTGCAATTTATTGCCCTGGCCACATCTGCAGTCCTCATGCCTAAGGCACCTTGCAGCATGCCTATGGCACATTCATGCAGATGAGCAGGGACCCTGGGCATCTTTCTTTTGGTGTTTTTCAGAGTCGGTAGAAAGGCCTCTTTAGTGTCCTAAGTTTTCATAACTGTGATCTTAATTGCCTACCGTCTGTAAGCTGTTTGTGTCTTAATGGCCGTTCCACAGGTGCATGTTCATTAATTGTTTATGGTTCATTTAACAAGCATGGAAACAGTGTTTAAACCCTTTACAATGAAGATCTGTTTAGTTATTTGGATTTTTACGAATTATCTTTGAAAGACAGGGTCCTGAAAACGGGATGTTTCTTTTTTGCAGAGTTTAGTTTTTGTTTATGGCCCTCTCATGATGAATAATTAGGTTTGGGGATTACGTTTAGTTACGCTTGAGTTACTTGTTTTATAAAATTCTATTTGCTCAGAATTAATGGTGCATTTAACAAAATGGCCAATTCAACCCAAAATCAAAGTTTCCTTCTATGCATAAAGGCATAGCGTAACATTTTAGTGCGTGGAGTTAATACATAGTTGAACTGGTACCGTGAAGACCATGCAAATAGCTCTTTTTTTCTTTCTTTTTTTTTGCTGAAACTCCTTTTCTCTTTGAGAAAGGAAAATCTCCATGTCTCACCTTCCTGGCTGTCTATTATTTTCCTCTGATGAGCAGATCACTCGGTGTCCCAACCAATCATGGTGCAGCGACGACCCGGACAGGGTTTCCATGGGAACGGCGACGCCACCTCCGTGCTGTCCCCTCGCTCCGAGGGCGGAGGCCTGGGCGTGAGCATGGTGGAGTACGTCCTGAGCTCCTCCCCCGGGGACAAGATGGATGGCCGCTACAGGAACGGTGGCTACGTAAGTCTTTCTGCCAAGGTCTCTTTCGCTCTCTGCCCTTTACGCCAATCCACTCAGAACCAACAGAAGATCTACATCGGCTTCAGTAGTGATACAAAAATTGTCAGGTCTAGAGTTATTCCAGAAATGCAACATCAAGTTGTCTTATTGCTTAGGACCTAGCCTCTTGTTCTCCGATGGAGCGTTGCGTCTGTTTGGAGGAACAAGCCTTCTGAATGTTTGATTTATTTTTGCTTTTGTAGGGCGGCGGGGACGCTGACCCGGACGGGAGGGAGAAAGGTAACGCCCAAGACCAGACGTCCCCGTTTGAAGAGGACAAGAGCCCAGAAATGAAAGTGGGAGAGGAGAGTGACACGGCCAAGGCCAATGGGAGAGGCCTGCTCAATGGCATGGACAGAGACTGCAAAGACTTCAAGTATGGGCCATTTTTAGTTGTTATTGGGGGGTGAATGGGGGACCATGAAATAATCATTGAGATATATATTTTATTTACCAATCTGTCACTGCACATAGAGCCCTTTTTGGGAAATGAAAGTTATTTGAATTATGCAGATAAGACATTTTAATCCTTTCGCTTCAAAGAGCAACCGATTTTAAGGCAGTCTGTCTGAGACTTTGCAGGGAGATAGTTGTGAACAAAGCCTCAAAGACCATATCGTCACATGTACTGCTCCCGTCGCCCCCCCCCCTTCTCCAGCCCCACCCCAGGAAGTCGCCAGGCCTCCCCCACCGAGGCGGTGGAGAGGATGGGCCCCGGCCAGGCCGGGCTGGAGATGATGGTCCAGCACCAGCAGCACCAGCATCAGCAGCACCAACACCACCTCCAGCACCAGACCATGCAGCCCCAGAGCAAGCCCCAGCAGCAGGAGGACTTCCAGAATCAGGAGGCCCAGAACATGGGCAACATGGAGCAGCAGCAGGGTGTGGAGTCACTCCAGTTCGACTACGCCGGCAACCAGATCCAGGTAGACTCCTCCGGCACTCCCGTCGGCCTGTTTGACTACAACTCCCAGCAGCAGGTGGGTTGAACCAGGAAGTAGTAACGAGGGACTACATTTCTCTCTGGTGCATAGATTGATGTAAACCTGTCACTTTTTGGTGATATGAGCCGTTTTGATCTCCAATAGACCTTGAGATCTGAAGGAACAATGTTTTTTGGGTGGGGGTCTGTGTCCTTTCAATCATTGACTGAGCACAGAAAGTTAAATGTGTTGAACTTATTAGGAAAGAAGTTATGTTGCAGTAGTTTCTCACAATTCATGAACATGTTAGGGTTTGTTTCTTCTTCGTCCTTGTCAATCATTGGTTCATTGATGATATTAGCATTATGACTATCTTTAATTAAATAATTCAAAAACCTTTATTAATGCAATTGCAGACAGAAGTTGACAAACAGGAACATAGCACACATGTTTCTGAGTAAGTTCTGCATCAAACAAAAGGTCTCAAGTAGTTTTTTTAAACCAAAGTCCCGCCTTAGTGATGTCACTGACTACGTCATTACCTTTTTACTCCTGAGACCAAAACCCTGCATCCATAGCTATACAAACATAGAGTTTCAGTGTTTATCTAAAAGCTAGGCAATAAATGTTCCCTCCCCAAAGTTGATTTATTGTGGAATGTCTGAGTCGTCTCATCTCCCACACTCCCCTGCAGAGTTCTGTCTGTCACACATTATGAGAGAGAGAGCAAACAACTGTGGAACAATTCTAAAACTATATAATGAATATATATATATATTGTTAATCTGTAGTCAAGGGTCTTATAACCCCTCCCCTTCTATTAATAAAACATAAGCATAATCAATTATTCTAATACATAAAACATTTTGGTACAATCCTTTTCATGACCCTTGGTGAACCCGACAAACATAATGCATCAGTGATTCTTATTTCCTACAACTTTCTGAAGAAGTACGGCCTGTTTCTGTGTACCTCTGTGTTGTGTAGCCAGTTAGCATGACTTTAATGTCTGCATAATCTAGTGGCTTTCCCCCCAAAAAAAAAAAATTTAAATGTTGACTGCAAAGTAGGTCTACCTTACAGAATGATATCATAAGGATTTGTATCAATCGATTTGCAAACACCGCTGCAGAAACACTGCTAGCCAAACACAACTCTCTTATATATATTTTTTTAACATTTATTTTATTTAACCAGGTAGGCTAGTTGAGAAGTTCTCATTTGCAATTGCGACCTGGCCAAGATAAAGCAAACCAGTGCGACACAAACAACACCACAGAGTTACAAATGGAATAAACAAACATACAGTCAATAACCCAATAGAGAAGTGCACAGTGTGAGAATTTGCGGTAAAATAAGGGAGGTAGGCAATAAATAGGCCATAGTGAAATATACCTGCTGGAGCGCGTGCAACAGGTGGGTGCTGATATTGTGAATTAAAGGAGAACGTGAAAATTAACCTGGGTGAAAAGAAACAGGGAAAATCCTAAACCTGGAAATGGAATTTGGCAATAATATCTTAAGCTTTCCTGGTTGCGAAAATTATAATTCGCCCAATTTTAAATTTGTTACAAAACAAGCAATTTATAGTGTAGAGAATCATTGTACCATATAAATCTCTGAAATATGTTTCCAATAACCAAAAATCTTGTTTGAAGCTGGTGTACATAACAAAGTAAAAGATTCAAACTTAAGAACGGGAAGAATAGAAATGGCGCACATGGAACATATACTAGATATGTTCCATGTGCGCCATTTCTATTCTTCCCGTTCTTAAGTTTGAATCTTTTACTTTGTTATGTACACCAGCTTCAAACAAGATTTAATGAGAATGACAGATCTATAACTCACTTTTCTATGTTTCCACTCGCCCAAAAAGTTACATACTCTAACTTTAAACCCAGACCAAGGAGTCCACCCCCCCCACCCCAGGACAATAGTTTTTGTTTATTGTGGTTTGGAAAGTTAGGAATATTGAGATTGATCAAATGTGTATGACTTTTTTTCTCTGAAAATAGGCAAACTTTTGCATGTTTCTGTGGAAGTAGTTTGTCACCTTTTGGGGTCCTTACTAGTTTGCTTCCCTGTCCCTGAGAGTAGTGGAAGCTTGGGTATTAATGTGTCTAACTTGTTCTGTTTGTTGTCCAGTTGTTCCAGAGGTCCAACCATCTGACTGTCCAGCAGCTCACTGCGGCCCAGCAGCAACAGTATGCCCTGGCTGCTGCCCAGCAACAACACCTTGGTAAGTTCTAGATGTTCTACCCTGACTGCTGCCCAGCAACAACACCTTGCTATGTTCTACCCTGTCTGCTGCCCAGCAACAATACAAGCACCCCCTAAATTATGATTGTAGTTTTGATTACTATATACAGTAATGTACTATGGATTTATTCATTATTCACTATTTGGCTCCAAACTGCACACACGCATATTGGGTAGTATTACGTATTATTGGTGTAGTATTACGTCTGAATTACGTAAAAATGTCCCGAATGCCGTACTTTAAAAAATGAAGTTTAATTTAATTGTGGTTTTGACGGCAATTTGATATCGGGTGATGTGTTATTCGATATGGACACACTGCTAACTGGAGGTTTTCTTCAGCCGGCCTTGCTCCCGCGTTCGTGCCAAACCCATACATCATCAACACTGGACCCCCCGGAACCGACCCCTACACCGCTGCTGGACTGGCCGCAGCAGCTACACTTGCCGGTTAGCACACACACACACACGAACTGTATTCATACATAGCACCTCTTTCACTCTGAGTGGGTACTGCCATCAAAATCTGCTTTACTGCTACGTGAGTATCATCTTCTGTATAAAATTCAATTGAATTGCAAGTTCATACCACAGGTTTGGTAGTAGTAACTGATGACTCCCTTCCCTTAGGGCCTACAGTGGTTCCTCCCCAGTACTATGGTGTTCCTTGGGGCGTGTACCCTGCCAACCTCTTCCAGCAACAGGCTGCCAGTCACAACGCTAACCAGCAGGGATCCAATCAGGGACCGGGGCCAGGACAGCAACAGGTAGGCATTTCACCAATTAACAGCAGCTAACTAGAGAATGAATTTAAGAGTTAAGCGTTATAGCCGAAGGTGTATTGGAAGTGACCATGATTTATCTTGTACATTTTCCCTCTCGGATGACTCAAGTCATTTTAAGTGCGGTTGTGGTGTAACCCCTTGATCTTCTCTCTCTCTCTCCAGGTGATGCGCCCTGGGAACAACCAGCGCCCTCTCACCCCTGGTCAGGGCCAGCAGAGCCAGCAGGAGTCCCTGGCAGCAGCTGCCGCCGCCAACCCTGCCCTCGCCTACGCTGGTATGCCAGGTCAGTGACGGAGTAGTGTTAGTTGAGCACACACGGGTTTTTACCTACATGTACAAATTACCTCCACTAACCGGTGCCCCCGCACATTGACTCTGTACCTGTACCCCCTGGTATATAGCCTTGCTATTGTTATTTTACTGCTGCTCATTATTTATTTGTTTTTTCTTTATTGCAATGTTGGTTAAGGGCTTGTAAGTAAGCATTTCACTGTAAGGTATTTGGCGCGTGTGTATTCGGCGCAAATACAATTTTATTTGAACACTACTGAGCCAAACCAAGCTCTACTGAGCAGACCTGGTTAAGCAGCCACATAATTGCAGGAACAAAGGACAATGTCAAAAGAGAATATCCGAGCAGGCAGCGTTTGGTTTGGGTCGGCGCGGTAGTGTGAAAAGTATAACACAGCCAGTCGCGTACACGTCTGGAGTTTACCCAAGGGGTGAGAGGTGAAGAGTAGCATTTGAATATATTATACTGGCTCTCAGCATTATGTGCATCTATGCCACTCTTGAAGCCTTCCAAGGCATGTTGTGATTTCCCTTTAGCCCCTTCCAGCAGGCTTAACAGGTCTGTGTAGTGTTTTAGTGGGGGGGGGGGGGGGTAATTTGATATGAAAGCTTGTCTCATATTCCCTCTGGAATAGGTTTGTGTACATACTCTTTCAAACTGCCTTTCCCTTCTGATTCTGGTGCAGTAAGATACCATTTCTTCAGCCCTTTTGTAGACCACACGCAACTTCATAGACCAAACACACACTCGCCAGGCTGGTTTTCACAGTGTGTTTCCCCTCAGTTTGTCTGTCTCCTGCCCACCCAGGTTACCAGATGCTGGCCCCCGCCGCTTACTACGACCAGAACGGAACCCTGGTGATGGCCCCTGGGGCCCGCGGTGGTCTGGGAGGGCCCGTCCGCCTGGTCCAAACCCCGCTCCTCATCAACCCACAGGCCGCAGCGCAGGCTGGTGAGTACCACGGGTTGTCTGGCCCAGTGTTCTCCTAATGTTTGTGGGAAATTGTGTTTTTGGAGGCGGCTTAGCAGCTAGTGGAATGAGTGCCATGTTGATAGTGTGAACACAATATTACTGTACTTTACTTGTGAAAGTTGACCAAGGCTTTATAATCGAATCTCAATCTTACAATGACGTGAATTAATTGCTCATACGACAGGGTTTTAATAGTGCTCACCCCACCCCATGTCCTCTCCAAATAAGCACCACACTGAACCGTGGTGACCTGGTTTTTCTTTCCATCCCTCTTTCTCCCCTCTCTATATATAGCGGCTGCGGCGTCAGCGTCCGGCTCGGGCAACAACATGTCAGGCCCCCAGCCCAACGGCCTGTACCGCTCCATGTCCCAACCCCAGCAGCAGCCCCAGCAGCAGCAGAACCAGGGCCTACCCTCCAGCTCCTTCTACGGCTCTGGGTCGGTGCCGGCCAGCTCCCAGAGCAGCTCCCTGTTCTCCCACACCTCCCAGGCTCCACCGCCCACCTCGTCTCTAGGGTTCAGCGGTGCCGGCGGCTCCCTGGGCGTGGGCCTGGGCTCGGCGCTCGGAGGCTTCGGCTCCTCAGGTTAGTGGAGAAGGAACCTTCAGGTTCATTGTACATATGGCAAAAAGCATACATAAGATGTGATGTCATGCACTCTTGACAATTAATTACATTTTCCAAAGATTCTGTACCCCCCTCTTTGGATGCCCTGCTGTCCTCTTTTCTCTCCCGTCTCCTTATTTCCCCGTCTTCATCTCTCTCTCCCATAGTGTCGAGCTCCACCAGCAGCAGTGTCTCTCGCCGCGACTCCCTGCTGGCCAACTCGGACCTGTACAAGCGTGGAGGTGGTAGCAGCCTCACCCCCATTGGTCAGCCCTTCTACAACAGCCTGGGCTACTCCTCGCCCAGTCCCATTGGCCTAACACCGGGCCACTCCCCCCTCACACCCCCACCCTCTCTGCCCTCCTCTCACGGCTCCTCCTCCAGCCTTCACCTGGGTAAGACCAGGTGTAATTAAGATATGTTGGAGAGCATAGACATGAACATAAGATGGGCAGGCAGATAGAAAACTTGTGTATCGCTGCATGAAGTTTTGTCGCCACCCTGCCATTGTAATTCAGTCACTCTTCAAAAGATGGAATGGTTTTGCAACATATGGAGATATGTCTCTCTCTCACATAATCTGTCTCTCACATAATCTGTCTACTTCACTTTACTTAACACCACTCTAAGTCGATGGCTAGACACGCATAGAAATAGTGACCAGAGGGGGAATTACCATTCAAGCTACGTACCGAGGGTCGAAATTCTATTTCTATGGCAACACCCCCCTCATCCTTTGTTCCCTCCCGGTATTCCCAACCTCCAGGCGGCCTGACGAACGGTAGCGGGCGCTATATCTCGGCGGCACCCGGCGCTGAGGCCAAGTACCGCAGTGCGGGGGGCACCTCCAGCCTGTTCAGCTCCAGCAGCCAGCTGTTCCCGCCGTCTCGGCCCCGCTACAGCCGCTCAGACGTCATGCCCAGCGGGCGCAGTCGCCTGCTGGAGGACTTCCGCAACAACCGCTTCCCCAACCTGCAGCTGCGTGACCTGCCCGGCCACATGGTGGAGTTCTCCCAGGACCAGCACGGCTCCAGGTGGGTGACGAATAGATGCACGGCTGAATGGACACACAGTCTCTCTCACGTACACAAGCTCACTCACATAAATTGAACATGCTTTTTCTCACGCCGCACGCACACACAGTGGTACACAGACACTCACACATCCTCTGCTGCATATTATGCCCTCCAATCATGCTGTTGAAAAACAACACTTATCACTATAATGCTCGGTTGTTCTTAACTCCTCTTCCTCCTTTTCTATCTCTTGTCCCCCTGTCCCCCCCGTGTCCAGGTTCATCCAGCAGAAGCTGGAGAGGGCCACCCCAGCAGAGAGACAGATGGTGTTTGGGGAGATCCTGCAAGCAGCCTATCAGCTGATGACTGACGTGTTTGGCAACTACGTCATCCAGAAGTTCTTTGAGGTGGGAACTGTGGTCAAAGTTGTCGGGTTAGATTCAATGCCACTCTGGATACTTGTGATATCATTGGATCATACCATACCAACTGTTAGTGTGCTTTCAACCAGTACGTGTCTGATAATTCGATTTTTTTACTGTCACCAATATTGCAGATTGTGGCGTATTTTTTTCTTTCAGGTTCAATATTAATCGTGTGTCTTAACTACTTTAGTTGGATACACTTGTACGGTTATCTGGATAAGAGCATTTGTCTTAAATGACTGGACATTATATAATGCAAACAATCAAAACCAACAAACTTTCAAGTCGCTGTCATTTTGCGTCGTAATTGAAGTATTGTTTGTCTCTGCAGTTTGGCAGTGCGGATCAGAAGCTGGCTCTGGCCACGCGTATCCGCGGCCACGTGCTGCCCCTGGCCCTGCAGATGTATGGCTGCCGGGTCATCCAGAAGGCCCTGGAGTCTATCTCCTCTGACCAGCAGGTAATTGTAAGTGGGATCTTCACTTCTCATTAGATGTATTTTATTGCTTCTAGGATGCATCCCAAATGGCATCCTATTCCCTTTTCTAGTGCACTATTTTTGACCGTGACGTAGCCCTAGGGTTATCAGTTGCTGTCTTCTGATAAGTTGACTCTCCGGTAAGCATGGTGGATGGACAGAAACCTGTGTAATATGATCCTGTGACCTTTTCAGTCCACTTTGAAAAGCCTTAAGCTTCTTTGAAATTGCCCTTGACGTTAAGGACTATGGTAGAAATTAGATTGTTATCAATGAGCCGTTAGAAGGAAGAGAATGGATGTATGTACCGTAGAAGCAGAATGTGACTCAATTTCTATGTGAATGACCTAGACGGGTTGAAAATGGATAGATGGATGTGACAGAGGGATGGATAGATTACTCCTCTCCCTCTCTATCCCCTTCCTCAGAGTGACATCGTACGAGAACTGGACGGTCACGTGCTGAAGTGTGTGAAGGATCAGAACGGGAACCATGTGGTGCAGAAGTGTATCGAGTGTGTCCAGCCCCAGGCCTTGCAGTTCATCATCGACGCCTTCCAGGGCCAGGTGAGAGCCCATTCAATAGGGCACGCAATGGGAAAAACGTTTTGTAACAGAAAATGAGAGATTCTGTTGGCAACAATTGAATAGTTTTTTTTTGCTGACGTTTACTGACACGGCCATATTCAATGGGTGTTGTGCATTTGTAAATTCATTAGTAATTCTGTGCGCTGGCACACTCAGACGAGAGTGCTCTGAAATCGGAGTACATAGCCAGAGTGAATTTACAAACGCACCCCTAGTTATGGGTGTAGCTAGGCTCGTGTTCAGCAGGGCACTCCGCAGCAACACTTTTTACAACTGGAAACTAAAATCTGTTATTTTTGGACCAGCTCCAATAGCAGTACCTGCCGGTTTCAGAAAAATCTTAATCTATTGAAAATGACCCAGACACAGTAGAAATGTTTTCTCCTTAGGATTCAATGTATGGACTGGCCCTTTTCAAGTTTATTATTATTTATTTTTTTGTAACAAATTTTCACATATCGACATGGAGTGCCAGTTAATGACAACATACTCTACGCTTTAACAATGTTCTGCTTAATTCCATTTATCTGAAGCGTTACTTTATTTTCCACTTATCTAGACCCGAGGGATCCTGCCACCCATTTTGTTGAGGTGTGCTGTCTGTCTCTTCCCTGCAGGTGTTTGTGCTGTCCACCCACCCTTACGGCTGCAGGGTGATTCAGAGGATCCTGGAGCACTGCACCCAGGAGCAGACCCTGCCCATCCTGGAGGAGCTGCACCAGCACTCTGAGCAGCTCGGCCAGGTAAGTGCAGCCAGTTAAGCCCCTGGTCTCCTCATAACTAGGCCCAAGTCGCCCAGATACAGACAATGTAATGCTTTGTGGTTGTTAATGTGATGAGCTGTGTGTGTGTGTTGTAGTTCTTGTGACGTTTTCATTGTTAGTGTTGCTGTGTAGCCTGGGTTGTGTTCATTAGGGCACGAAAGGTTGACGGAAAACAAAAATGTCTGATTTCTCTTTGGACAAGTCCCGGCAGTCCCTCCCTGTTTCAGTAGGTTTTCTTCCCTTTGGTGCCTAACGAACATGACTGTGAGCCCTGTCAGTTAACGTTAATGATAGATGAGGATAAGTGTATGAATGCTGTCAATGATTTCTACCTCTGACCTATGTTAATTTTATTCCCCTCCCCCCACTTATTCCATCTAGAAATATCAAGGCGTTTCATTGGAGATGACACCCAAAACATATTATACAGTGTCCAGCGACGCACTGTTTAAGGTCAGAGCAATTCGCCTCCCTCCCATGCGGACGTTGTCCTCGTGTCACCTCCCTCCTCTCTCTCTTTCTCTCAACAACCAGTGTGCTTTAACACAGTAAAGGCCTTTTTACCGTCACTAAACTCTCTATCCCTCTTTTGCAGGCCTCTTTCCTCTAAACTCACAGAGCACGCCTCTTCCTCCCTCGCCTCTTTTTTTCTCCTTCCTTCGCTTCTAAACAATCTGTTCTGTCACGTAGAGGATACACAGCACCCCACTTCTCGGCTCTCTCTGTTTAGATAATCCCTCTCTTAGGTCACGGGCGCCTCCTGATTCTTCCTCGTTCCCCCTCCCTCCCTCCTGCTCTCTTCTCTTCCTTCTCTGATGTTTAATCCTCACTGCTTGGTAGAAAGACTCCCTAAGTCGAGAGCATTTGTTTTGCCACAATTTGGACCCCCCCCAACATTGACATGGATTGTCCGATAGGCTTTGAACTCAACTGTGGGTTCTTGGAACTTAGGGGTAAAGTCCATCAGACCATGTAGAGCAATTATGCCAAATGATGGGGGAGGTTTGTAAATCAATCTAATTTGCATTAAATCAAATAGGGGGTGGGGGGCATGATACTCATGGGTGATTCCCCAAGAAACCAGGACAAAACATGTACTTTAAAAAATATATATGTTGACTTTATATTTGACATTTGTATCTTAAAGCATTATTGAGAAATAATGAATTGATGTTGTAACATTTTGGCCTTTATCTGTTTTCTTGAGGAATTGTCATCATTTAAGATTGTCAAATGTTGGCACTATTGATGTTATTATCTGGTCAGGTGAGTTTCAGTGTCTGTCTTCCTGCACAGTTTTAGGTGTATTGGGTTATTGTCCCTCACTACCATATCGGTCTTATCAGCAATCCCTGAAGGGACAAAGATGCTGCTGTTTGCTCGTGGACCTGTATAGGCCTGTGTCCCATACGAATCACTAGCCTCTCTCTGGTCTTTGGACCTTAATCTGTGGTGATGATGTGGTGCTATTGATACAATTCTGCGGGGGTGTCATAGTAGATTTCTGTCAAAAGAAAATCTGTCTCAACTGTCTGTAAATGATTGAATCCATAGTGGGGGTGAACTAAATGCTGTTACAAGATTATGTAATTGATTGTTTTCCTTTGTGGGGAATGGGAAACGTGATCCCACACACGCTCACTGTCTTCTGTTTCCATCGCCCTCTGCAGGATCAGTACGGCAACTACGTCATCCAGCACGTCCTGGAGCACGGCAGACCTGAAGATAAGAGCAAAATTGTGGCAGAGGTCCGCGGAAAAGTGCTCCTCCTGAGCCAGCACAAATTTGCAAGGTAAGGCAAAACCCTTTCGTTCTCCCATTACTAATCACAGGGCTGTCTTCATTTTATATACAGTTTCGTAGCTGGTGGGAGTGAGATCCATGGAGACGTGCTTTTCCTTTATTTCCTTCCAGCCATTACAATGAGGCCATTTTTAAAGTGACACTAGTCCACTGAGTGAGACGAGTCACATTCTGAGACTTCTAGGGGCGGTTTTCAATGTAGATTCTCCAGTGAGTTGGTTTTTAGTTCAGGACTAGGCTGACTGTCCAGGAGACCGGCCCATGTAGCCTCTCGTCTCTCCTTCAGTAACGTGGTGGAGAAGTGCGTGATCCACTCGTCCCGTGCCGAGCGGGCCCTGCTGATTGACGAGGTGTGCTGCCAGAAGGACGGCCCTCACAGCGCCCTGTACACCATGATGAAGGACCAGTATGCCAACTACGTGGTGCAGCGGATGATTGACATGGCCGAGCCCGCCCAGCGCAAGATCATCATGCACAAGGTGGGTTGCCATATACCATCGTCTCTGAGGTGAATTCATTAGTGCAATACGTTTCACAACGGGAAACATTTTGCTACAAAAATTAGTGTATCTCATTGGAGAAGTTCAGGTTAGTCCCTTTCCCGTTTTGGCCTGTTTGCTTGGCTTTGGTTCCTAGTGAGCACATCCCACGTCTCCTATTGCCTGTTCATTTAAATCAGAATAGTTTAAGCCAGGTTCATTTATTGTCATACAACCAAAGGTTGGCGTTTTTGGGTACAGCATGGTTAGGATACTCTGACGTTGTTCTAATTGTTAGCCATAGGAGTCTCTCCTAATCACGTGCTGTGTGAAGTCCTGTATTATGTGGAATGTTAACCAGACTGCTGTCCCATCATTTTTAATGTTTTAGTATCCTTCAATGGCAAACTTTTTAAGTGGAAGGCAGACTGCTTTGTTTTTTAAATTAAAACGAGAACAACTTTTAAGCCTCATTGGTCCAGTCCCACCATAAATGGTATAATTCATCTTTGCTCTCTGCTCCCCCAGATCCGGCCCCACATCGCCACCCTGCGCAAGTACACCTACGGCAAGCACATCCTGGCCAAGCTAGAGAAATACTACATGAAGAGTAGCACTGACCTGGGGCCAATCGGAGGGCCCACCAACGGCCTCATGTAGTCCTGCCTTCTGTGTCCACTGACTAAAGACCAGAGTAGGAGCTGCCCCCCTCACCTTATTTCTAGTTATGTAAAGAGGTGCTCCTGAGCCATCAGGGCTGACCTTTGACACCCTCTGATGAATTACCAAAAAGATTTAAACGTCACCTGTGAAATGCTGTGACATCTGACCCTGCCACTCTAATGCTACCCTCAGCTCTTGTTCCCTACGTGG
Source organism: Salvelinus alpinus (assembly GCF_045679555.1). Classification (NCBI taxonomy): domain Eukaryota; kingdom Metazoa; phylum Chordata; class Actinopteri; order Salmoniformes; family Salmonidae; genus Salvelinus; species Salvelinus alpinus. The sequence goes on from NC_092112.1 coordinate 17,810,820, forward strand.
CCACCATGGAGGGTAGCAGACAGTTTTGCAGGCAATCTCTTGGGTAAAGCACAGCCCCCCCCCCCAATTTGTTTATGATGTAACTGACTGGTTTTTCTTATATAATCCTGTACATTTAGTTTTTTTTACCTTGTAAATTCTCTGTAGAAAAAAAAGAAGAACCGCATTTGCTGATAATGTACAATTCTTACAATTACACCAGCAAGTGACTTTATAAGGCCGAACTTGAGTGATCCTTTTAAACAATTTTTCATTTGTTTTTGTACCCAGACTTACTACTACTATCAGCTGTTATAATTAAAAGCCAGGTGTTTAAATATATATATATATATATATATATAATTATCTTTCTACTACCACAAAACGATCCCAATGCCAAAGCAGCTGATGGATCCATTTCTACTTCTTGCACTGCATAGTATGGATAGATTATGAAACCCATCTGTCCCACTGACGATTACTATGTCTCTCGTGCCAATGAGTTAGTCATCCACTGGTCTCTACTTGAACACCTACAATGCTTTGTGCTTCATTTTTAGTGGAGTTTCATCCACTTGCCGGCTTGTGATCGCCTCGATATCATTTTTTTTTTGCCTCTGTTTTCCCACAGACTGGCCTACTCTCGCTCTCACACGGTTTGCTTGATTTGACCAGTCGGCTCCGGGCGACGAATGGCATGGTTATTCAACAGTGCACATATGCTGTTGCATCCGTAAGCAGTGATTCCACTAAATCCCACCTATATGGTCTTACTTTTTATTTTATTTTTTTCCCTCGCAGATCACTCAATGGCTGCTTGGGGGCTTACGGCAGACACGGGTAGCGTGGACGTTTATTCTCTTTCAGAAGCAGAGCACAAGGTTGGGTTGTATAGTGGAAGTTAAACTTGGTTGTAATCTTTACATTAAATGACCGTAGCGGGGCGTGTGTGTGAGGGGGGGGGGGGGGGGGTAAGCATAGGCATGCTGTAACAGGTTTTTAATAACTTGACTGATTTCTTTATCATGTTTTGTGGAACATCTATCTGTCTTGTAGTTTTGAGATGAACACTGCCCTAGAAGCGGTATCTTTATGTACTGAATATTCATCTCTTGCGTAGAAATAGTTTAGCAAAAATGTATAGCATCTTTGTGTATGAGTAAATATTAAATGGTTGCTTTTTTGGCTAGGGTGCTTGGGGTAAGTTTTTATTTAATATTTTTTTTTGAAGTGGCTCATCCCAAGTATGTAAAGTGGAGGGTAGAATTGGGAATGAAATTAGGAAAAATAACAGGATGGTTTTATGCGAGACCGACCGTCATGAGGTTGTTTTAATTTAGATATTCCTATAAAAATAAAAAAATCTGGTTTGAATATTCAAGTGAATTAGGTGGGGAGAGTAGTGGGGCCATCTAAAAAGCTATACAACTCCTCTGTGACGCTAGTAGTAATGGCTTTTGCTTCATATGAATAATTGTAGTATATGTGCAGTTGATAAGTGTGTAAGTTTAATTGACAAAAGTCTAGTTGTGGTGTTTTGACAGGCCTTGATAAATTGGTAGTGATGCTTTTTTATTTCGTCTGTACAGTTGTACATTTGTAAACGTTGATGCTGTAAATGGATGTCTTTTACACTTTGGGGGAAAAATTGCCTAAATGTGCATTTTGATGTATGTGTGTGTATATTCATCACTCCTTTCCCCTCAAATATAATGTATACAGTTTTATTTGATCAAGCGTTATTTTAAAACAATCTTTTTATGGCTTCTCGATCTGACATGGTTTTGTTTTAAATCTGTTATGAGAAAGGTCGGCCTCGTTTTGTATGCGGAGCTTTATAACGTCTCCTGTTTATATTGTCTTTCTGACGTGTGACAGTTTTAAAGGAACACCAATGCTCTGTACCTAAAATGAGGCTGCTTCTGGTCCCCTCTGCTGCCATGGAAACTTCACAGGATATGACAGAATTATTTTTGTACAGAAGAGTGCTGTATTTTGGAACAGCTACTACCTTGTAAGCAAAAGAAATGTAAGATATTGTCAATTATATAAATATGAACATATGAGTTTTGTCACACTGTCAAAGTCTTGTACATTTTCAGGTGGCCTTATGTACATTTCCAGACGTTTAGATGAAGAAAAAAAGACTCATTTTTTGGAAGCAGAATTGTGACTGTATGATTAAACCGTTCTAACATTTGATAATTTATTTCTGTGCCTTTTTTTAAATTTAAAATTGTATATCTTCTTTTAGGAAGTTGGTGTGCAAACTATAGTACTTGAATTTGAAACATGAAGTTGGATTTAACTGACCTGCTTAGCACCTGTTTTGAGCAGTAGATGGTGCTTCTTGCCAGTCTCCAGTTTACACTCAAGACTAATTTTCAATGTCAATTGTTTTAAAGTAGTTTCTTAACAGGTTGCTGAATGTCTGTCTACATTCTGCAGATCACACAAGATTTAATTTGAGTCAAGATTTGTCTGACTCTGATCCTGTGTGTCTGACTCTTGACATTCTCACTATCTGCTTCTCTAAACGGAGGGCGGAGCCTTGAATCCCGCCACAGGTAGGTTTAACGTACACCTGTACTACTATGAGACGGAAAATACATTTTAAGACCTACACTAGTAGTAATAAAATCACTGCAGACGACAAGATACAATGAGGACTTTACTGATTTCCACTTTACTGTTTGCTATGGGTGCATGTTTACCTGCAATAACCACATCGGTGAGTAGCCTGGTATACTTCTCATGTACTTTGTGATCGATTTGCTTGTGAATCTTATCAAATTTTATTGGTCACATACGCCGAATACAACAGGTGCAGACTTTACCTTGAAATGCGTACTTACGATCCCAATCCCATCAATGCAAAGTTAGAAAGTAAGTATTTACAGTATGTATGCCATTGGAATTGTATCATTAGACCTAACACCAATTATGCATTACCCGATAATGAATGATAAGATATCAGGCAGTTGAACTTCATTAAGATTTTATGATGGGCTAGGGGATCAGCTCTCGGACAGGCTTTCAAGGGATGGAATTTTGAGTACAACTTGTTGTGTACCTTTGACCAAGCCTCCTAACAAAGTATGGACTCCACTCAATCACATACACATTTTAGGTGAAAAATTGTAAGATTTTGATCTGAAAAGTACATCGGTGTCATTTTTCTTCTCAATATGCAGGATTACTGTTGCATTTTAAAAGTATGTTTGTTCATGTGTGATGATACTGTCATGGATAAAACTGAGTACATCACTCACCATTATTGTGAAGAGATTCATTTCACAGGGCTGCAGGAGTGAAACTTGTGATGTCACCATGATACTGACAAAATCCTGGCCTAATTCTATATCTTTGAATTAGTAAAACAATGTCATAAGAAACATCAAATTAAACATTTTATTTTCCAAATTGGTGCCCCTATTAGTTCTAGCCACTCAGTCGATTCTGACACTTCATGAGTGTTTCTGTTGTGAATCACTCTTCTACCAACCATTTCCTGGCATACAAAAGATCCAATGTTCCGTTTGTTATCTTACTGGGTTAATCTGTAGTGTGTTGACACTCATTTACATTGTAAAAATCCAGCCACTGCTGTTGTCCCTACAGTCTATGTATTGTCCCCTCGGGGTGTTTTTATAGGACTGTGGCAGCTTGCCGGCAGTGCCTCATCCTGAGTCATTAAGTATCGGCCATGTTGTGTTGCTGGTGGGGCGACGAGTTGTTGGCGTAGCACTGGACTTCAGACCTCATGATTCACTGGCTGACTCACAGCTCTGTGTTATTGAGACAATATTGTTTTAGCCTTTCCTCTTGCAGTCCTTAATCTAGTATGACATGATTTCAAAGGGTTGCATGAAAGTTAACCCTGTAAATACTATTCAGCCAGTAAATCATTAAAACTACCATGAAAATGTGATAAATACTCCTTGTTTTCTGTTTCTGTGACAATCCTCGCCAGTGAGAGAGGGTGAGTCTACTCTGAAAGTATAGTTTACCAAAGTACCAATTACTTCACACTGGAAGAAGTTAAGCTACATGAAAGCTATCCTAAAGAAACACAGTTTACTTCACTAAAGTTACTATGAAAAAGGAGTTCACTACTTTCTGAAAAAGTATATGTAAATCTGAAATGTCAGACTACAAATCACAAGAACAGATCACTTATGTTAACATAATGTGGAATTTAGCCTATTAAACACAAAAATATGTTTCAAGTGAGAATTAGGCAAATCTGACCAACAAATAAAGGAAATTCTTGCCTACTTCACCCATATTTTGTTTTTGCAAAAAAAAGTATGCATAGTTCTAGTAGTTAGATACAGTGCATTCGAAAAGTATTCAGACCTCATTTAGCTGAGGTTTGCTCTGTTCTGTGACGGGAGTAGTACACAGTGTTGTATGAGATCTTCAGTTTCTTGGCAATTTCTCACATGGAATAGCCTTGATTTCTCAGAATAAGATTAGACTGACGAGTTTCAGAATTTCTGGCCATTATGAGCCTATAATCGAACCCACAAGTGATGATGCTCCAGATACTCAACTAATCTAAAGAAGGCCAGTTTTATTGCTTCTTTAATCAGAATGACAGTTTTCAGCTCTGCTAACATAATTGCAAAAGGGTTTTCTAATGATCAATTAGCCTTTTAAAATTATTAACTTGGATTAGCTAACACAACGTGCCATTGGAACATAGGAGTGATGGTTGCTGATAATGGGCCTCTGTACGCCTATGTAGATATTCCATAAAAAAATCAGCCGTTTCCAGCTACAATAGTCATTTACAACATTAACAATGTCTACACTGTATTTCTGATCAATTTGATGTTATTTTAATGGCCCAAAAATTTGCTTTTCTTTAAAAAACAAGGACATTTCTATGTGACCCCAAACTTTTGAACGGTAGTGTATGTAAATGTATATTCCAGTTTTTCTTTTTATAAATATGCAGAAATTTCTGAAATCTGTTTTTGCTTTGTCATTACGGGGTATTGTGTGTAGATTGATGAGGGAAAATAACAATTTAATCCATTTTAGATTAAGGCCTTAACGTAACAAAATGTGGAAAAAGTCAAGGGGTCTGAATACTTTCCGTATGCACTGTACACCGTTACATGGCAAAGAAAAGTAAATAACTAATGAAAACATAACCTAGATTTGAATTTAGTTCAACTACCACCAAGCTACTGTAAAATGTAAATAAATGACTAGTTGAACTACATGTAGTTCACTACTCCTCAACACTGGTATAGAGGTACACAGTTATTGGCTTCTATGGACACTGGCCGTATGTTGGACTTCTGGGGTCATTTCCACACTGAAGTTGTACGTGTGTTTTTCCTTGTACTCAGTATTCTATTCCTCCAGACGACCTGGATGGATCGGGACATGATCTGGAAAGTTCTGGCTCAGGTTCAGGGGAATGGGCAGAAGGTAATCCTGTTCATTGTGTGTGTCAGGGTGTGTATGTGTGTGTGTGTGTAGCTGTCTGTCTATGTCTGTGGGTTTCACATTTCTTAGTAAACATTTCTGCTTCCACTCCCTTCAGTGTCCAAAGGCTCAGTAAGGTTTACCACAATCTCAACATTTACAATGACAATGAGTGAAGATGACTTAATGTTCAATGCCATTGATGAAGAGGATAAAACCGTCCCAATTATAATGACAGACAACACCGGAAATAAAATATCAGTAGGTCATTTTAGTATTTTAAGAATTTATTATTCTTTTAAGAATTCACTATGAGCAAAATATGTTCTCTCTTGGTAGAGGTGAAAAAATTGCAACGTCTGAGTATCCCCTCTTTTTTTGTGTCTTTAGGAGGACTCAGACTTGACCTTTGACAAAAGGCCTAAGCTAGATGACAACAACGGATCAGCCATTGGCAATGTGGCAAAGAGCGGGGGTCTTCTAGAAAACAAAGAAGCGCTTGCAGGTAAAGTCCAACTTATTGAGTATATTATTTGGTATATTATTTCCTCCATATTTACTGACAGATGCGCTGAGGTACTTGTAGCCCAACCTTCTTATTCTTCCTCTTTGCAGCTATTATTGCAGGAGGAGTGGTGGGACTGGCCTTGGCTGCCTCCCTGTTAACACTCATGGTCTATAACATGAAGAAGAAAGATGAGGGAGGCTACACTGTCAACCAGAAAAACAAGTCGAACGGAGGATATCAGAAACCGAAGACCAAGGAGGAGTTTATTGCATAACTTCCCCTCAAAGACAAAATAATGTCTCAACCCAGCAGATTTGTTTGAAGAGTTCATTTTTGAGAGAAAGAAGTTGGTTGGGTTTGCGCCATGAGAAAATTCACAGCAGAAAATGCAAACTTGTGGTGTATTCGAGGTTTAAAAAGACGGTAACACTTTACTTGACACCCAGCATCATAACACATAACATGGTCATAACCATGTCATAATATGTCATAACAGCTGACAACTTGTCATATGGTCATAACACTGTCATGACACATAAACAGCAAAAATAGAAACGTCCTCTTACTGTCAACTGTGTTTATTTTCAGCAAACTTAACGTGTAAATATTTGTATGAACTTAAGATTCAACAACTGAGACACAAACTGAACAAGTTCCACAGACATGTGACTAACATAAATTGAATATTGTGTTCCTGAGTCAAAATAAAAAATAACAGTCAGTATCTGGTGTGGCCACCAGCTGCATTAAGTACTGCAGTGCATCTCCTCCTCATGAACTGCACCAGATTTGCCAGTTCTTGCTGTGAGATGTTACTGCACTCTTCCACCAAGGCACCTGCAAGTTCCCAGATATTTCTGGGGGGAAAGGCCCTAGCCCTCACCCTCTGATCCAAAATGTCCCAGACGTGCTCAATGGGATTGAGATCCGGGCTCTTCGCTGGCCATGGCGCAACACTGACATTCCTGTCTTGCAGCAATGGTGGGTCATGTCAGGATGAGCCTGCAAGAAGGGTACCATATGAGGAAGGAGGATGTCTTTCCTGTAACGCACAGAGTTGAGATTGCCTGCAATGACAACAAGCTCAGTCCGATGATGCTGTGACGCACTGCCCCAGACCATGACGAACCCTCCACCTCCAAATCGATCCCGCTCCAGAGTACAGGATTCGGTGTAACGCAAATTTTTTCGACGATAAACACGAATCCGACCATCACCCATGGTGAGACAAAACCGTGACTCGTCAGAGAAGAGCACATTTTGCCAGTTCTGTCTAGTCCAGCGACGGTGGGTTTGTGCCCATAGGCGACGTTGTTGCCGGTGATGTCTGGTGAGGACCTGCCTTACAACAGACCTACAAGCCCTCAGTCCAGCCTCTCTCAGCCTATTACGGACAGTCTGAGCACTGATGGAGGGATTGTGCGTTCCTGGTGTAACTCGGGCAGTTGTTGTTGCCATCCTGTACCTGTCCTGCAGGTGTGATGTTCGGATGTACCGATCCTGTGTAGGTGTTGTTCCACATGGTCTGCCACTGCGAGGACGATCAGCTGTCCTTCCTGTCTCCCTGTAGCGCTGTCTTAGGTGTCTCACAGTGCGGACATTGCAATTTGTTGCCCTGGCCACATCTGCAGTCCTCATGCCTCCTTGCAGCATGCCTAAGGCGCATTCACGCAGATGAGCAGGGACCCATGGCATCTTTCTTTTGGGGTTTTTCAGAGTCTGTAGAAAGGCCTCTTTAGAGTCCTAAGTTTTCATAACTGTGATCTTAATTGCCTACTGTCTGTAAGCTGTTAGTGTCTTAACGACCGTTCCACAGGTGCATGTTCATTAATTGTTTATGGTTCATTGAACAAGCATGGGAAACAGTGTTTGAACCCTTTACAATGAAGATCTGTTTAGTTATTTGGATTTTTACGAATTATCCTTGAAAGACAGGGTCCTGAAAAAGGGAAGGTTATTTTTTTGCTTGGTTTATATTTAGACCTGTTGTGACATATATTGAATTATTTTATGGCTGGTTATGACACCTAGATAAGTGTCAAAACCAACAAAACCTACATTTACATTTTTAGTCATTTAGCAGACGCTCTTATCCAGAGCAACTTACAGTAGAGTGCATACATTTTTTATTACATTTTACATACTGAGACAAGGATATCCCTACCGGCCAAACCCTCCCTAACCCGGACGACGCTATGCCAATTGTGCGTCGCCCCACGGACCTCCCGGTTGCGGCCGGCTGCGACAGAGCCTGGGCGCGAACCCAGAGACTCTGGTGGCGCAGCTAGCACTGCGATGCAGTGCCCTAGACCACTGCGCCACCCGGGACCTACCACGGTAGTTATTTTATGGCTGGTTATAACACCTACATAAGAGTGTCAAAACACACAAAACCTACCACAGAAGGCAAAACATACCATTACACCATAGCCTACTTATAAAGGGAAAGGGGGGATACCTACTCAGTTGTCCAACTGAATGTATTGAACTAAAATGTGTCTTCTGCATTTAACTCAACCCCTCTGAATCAGAGAGGTGTGGTGGGCTGAGCATATCGACAGTATGTTTATGTTATATAACATTTTCTGAAATTGACCATATTAAATTATCATTGTAATTGCTCACAAATTGATGTCAGACATGCGCACACTCCAATGCTCTATTGCTGAGGACTGGAATGAATGCAGGAGCATATTTCAGGAGCAGGACAAGACACCCTCTTTGTGACTGATGACTGATATAAGGGCATGTATGTGGTAGGCCTATCTGGCTTATATGATTATGATGGTCATAATGCTTCTTGACAGTGTCATAAGGTGTGTTTTCTTAGTACAGGTAAAGTGACACAGGAAGGTCATAATGCTGCATGACAGTGTCATAAAGTGTATTTTCTGCAAGTTATTTAAAATATGATTTAAAAAAAAACATGACTGTAAACAAAATTCATTACAACAAAGGACTTAAGAAACACGTTTTCAAAAGAAAGGACATTTCTTTGCAAGGAAAAAAAACATTTCAATAAATGTGGATTTTGCTGCTCTTATGTAGGTGTCATAACCAGCCATAAAATAACGAAATATACTGAACAAAAAATATAAACGCAACATGTAAAGTGTTGGTTCCATGTTTCTTGAGATAAAATAAAATATCCTAGAAATATTCCATACGCACAAAAAGCTTATTTCTCGCAAATGTTGTGCTCAGATTTGTTTACATCCCTGTTAGTGAGCAGTTCTCATTTGTCAAGATAATCCATCCACCTGACAGGTGTGGCATATCAAGAAGCTGATTAAACAGCATTACCATTACACAGGTGCACCTTGTGTTGGGGACAAAATGCCACTAAAATGTGCGGTTTTGTCACACAACACAATGCCACAAATGTCTCAAGTTTTGAGGGAGAGTGCAATTGTCATGCAGACTGCAGGAATGTCCACCAGAGCTGTTGCCAGATAATTTTATGTTAATTTCTTTACCATAAACCGCCTACAATGTTGTTTTAGAGAATTTGGCATTACGTCTAAATGGTCTTACAACCGCAGACCACGTGTGGCGTCTTCGAAGGATCTGTACACAATTCCGGAAAGCTGAAAATTTCCCTGCATACTCAACAGACATGTCACCCATTGAGCATGTTTGGGATGCTCTGGATCGACTTGTACAACAGCGTGTTCCAGTTCCCGCCAATACCCAGCAACTTCGCACAGCCATTAAAGAGGAGTGGGACAACATTCCACAGGCCACAATCAACAGCCTGATCAACTTTATGCGAAGGAGATGTGTTACGCTGCACACCAGATACTGATAGGTTTTCTGATCTACGCCCCTACCTTTTTTTAAGGTATCGGTGACCAACAGATGCATATCTGTATTCCCAGGTCATGTGAAATCCATAGATTAGAGCTTAATTTATTTATTTCAATCGACTGATTTCCTTGTATGAATTGTAACTCAGTAAAATCTTTGAAATTGTTGCATGTTGCATTTGTTTATATTCAGTGTATATGTCACAACAGGTGTAAATATATGAGTCATGACAGTGTTATGACATTTTATGACATGTTATGACCGTGTCATAACATGTTATGACGCTGGGTGTCAAGTAAAGTGTTACCAAAAAGGCTTCTAAAGTTTTAATTAAAATTGTAATGTTTATTTGCCCTTACTAAAAATGAATCAACCTCAACAAATATTTCTTAATTATAATCCACACAATAATTCACATTTTCTTTTGCTTAAGGTTTATTTTCCTGCTGTGAGAAACTGATCACATTAAGATCCTACACGTGTATATGTAATTACAAGGTTTATTTTAGAGTAAGAAACAGGTTTATTTAAAATCAAAGTACATTTTGTATTACTGTTCCACATTTGTATTATGTTATGATCTGTAACATGTGTGCACTGTGTGGATATTATACACCTTGATGTAATGGACACTTTACATACAACTGTGTTGAATGTAATTAATATAGTGTGGCCTTGAGACTAAAGTGTACCTTGTAGTTGTATGTCCTATGTCTAATCCCTTATTGCTTAAATAGGAGCGGAAATTGACCTCCCTAACACAATACACTCCTTGTGTTGCAACAGTGGGAAAGAAGCACCTTATCACAAAGCAGAGCCATATAATAACCATCTATCTCTCTGACTCTGAATCACCGAGGTCATAAAGAACTATATTACTACATTTCTGAACCAGATTCAATATTTTACCATGCAAAAACTAATTTCTAAGATATTTTCGCATGTTCATAGAGAAACTGTAGACATTTTTAAATGTATATTTATAGGTCCATGTGAGTGGAATATTGTTATGTGAACCATAACTGTTTTTCTGCTTATATCTTAACGCGTTTTCTGCACTCATTTAAAAAAAAATTGCATATAAGTGTCTGCTAAATTAGTATTCAGTCCATGCAGTGATGGAAAAAGTACTTCATACTTGATTAAATGTAAAGATACCTTAATAGAAAATGACTCAAGTAAAGGTGAAAGTCACTCAGTAAAATATTACTTGAGTAAAAGTAAAAAATATTTACTGTAAATTTAAAGTAAATGTAATTGCAAAAATATAATTAAGTATCAAAAGTAAAAGTATGAATAATTTCAAATTCCTTATATTAAGCAAACCAAACAGCATAATTGTATTTTTTTAATTTAATTTACGGATAGCCAGGGGCACACTCCAAAACTCCGAAATAATTTACAAATTAAGCATTTGTGTTTAGTGAGTCCGCCAGATCAAAGGCAGTAGGGATGACCAGGGATGTTTTCTTGATGTGTGTGAATTTGACCATTTTCCTGTCCTGCTAAACATAAAAAATGTAATGTAACTAAAATGTAACAAGTACCTTTAGGTGCCAGGAGAAATGTATGGAGTAAAAAGTACATAGGAATGTAGTGAAGTAAAAGTAAAAGTTGTCAGAAATATAAATAGTAAAGTAAAGTACACATACTACCCAAAAATACTTAAGAAATAGTTTTAAGTATTTTTACTTAATTACTTTTCACCACTGAACAAATTGCCCTGATAGCACATTGCTGCCTCTGACTTCAGTTTGTCTTGAAAACCTTGGTCTCACTATTGCTGTCCTGCCATCTAGGGCTCAAAGTAGGAATAATCTGACTGGATCTCAGTTGAATTTGTCACATGTAATACCCTTAGTCTGGCATACATGGTCTTTCTGCTACATACAGTCTTTGTACTTCAGAAAGTATTCATACCCCTTGACTTATTACACCCATCTACACAAAATAATTCATTACGACAAAGTGAAAACATGTTTTTAGAAATGTTTGCAAATGTATTGAAAATGAAATAAAGAAATATCTAATTTACATAAGTATTCACACCCATGAGTCAATACTTATTAGAATTACCTTTGGCAGCGATTACAGCTGTGAGTCTAAAATTCTTCAAGCTCTGTCAAATTGACTGTTGATCATTGCTAGACAGACATTTTCAAGTCTTGCCATAGATTTTCAAGCCAATTTAAGTCAAAACTGTAACTAGGCCACTCAGGAACATTCAATGTCTTGGTAAGCAATTCCAGTGTATAGTTGGCCTTTTTTTAGGTTATTGTCCAGCTGTAAGGTGAATTCATCTCCCAGTGTCTGGTGGAAAGCAGACTCAACCAGGTTTTCCTCTAGGACTTTGCCTGTGCTTAGCTCCATTACATTTATTTTTAATCCTGAAAAATTCCACAGTCCTTAATGATTACAAGCATACCCATAACATGATGCAGCCACCACTACGCTTGAAAATATGGAGAGTGGTAGTCAGTAATGTGTTGTATTGGATTTGCCTAAAACTTAGCACATTGTATTCAGGACAAAAACTTGATTGCTTTGCCACATTTTTTGCAGTATTGCTTTAGTGCCTTGTTGCAAACAGGATGCATGTTTTGGAATATGTTTATTCTATACAGGCTTCCTTCTTTTCACTCCGTCAATTAGGTTAGTATTGTAGAGTTACTACAATGATGTTAATCTATCCTCAGTTTTCTCCGATCACACCCATTAACCTCTGTAACGGTTTTAACATCACCCATGGCCCCATAGTGAAATCTTTGAGCGGTTTCCTTTCTCTCTGGCAACTGAGTTAGTTAGGACGCCTGTATCTTTGTAGTGACTGGGTGTATTGATACACCATCCAAAGTGTAATTAATAACTTCACCATGCTCAAAGGGATATATTCAAAGTCTGCTTTTTAAATGTTTACCTATCTACCAATAGGTGCCCTTCTTTGCGAGGCATTGGAAAATCTTCCTGGTCTTTGTGGTTGAATCTGTTTGAAATTCACTGCTCGACTGAGGGACCTTAGAGATAATTGTATGTGTGGGGTACAGAGATGAGGTAGTCATTAAATGCAACTCATGATGTGACATGTTAAGCACATTTGTACTCTTTAACTTATTTAGGCTTGCCATGACAAAGGAGTTGAATATTTTGACATAAGACATTTCAGCTTTTCATTTTACATGAATTTGTAAAACATTTCTAAAAACATCACTCCACTTTGACAATATGGGGTATTGTGTGTAGGCCAGTAACACAAAATCTAATTTTAATAAATTTTCAATTCAGGCTGTAACATAACAAAATGTGGAAAAGGTCAAGGCATGTGAATTATTTTTGAAGGCACCGTAGTTCATTGTTGTTTTACCATGTATCCATCATTCCATCATTGCAGCGTTAACTGAGGTAAATGGAAACAAAAACAACAGCAACAATAGCCAAACACACCAAAAGACTTCTGCGTTGCCCTGTCATTGACCTGAATACTGTATGCATCCACTTTAGTTATGGATTCTATTCATGTTTATAGATTCTCTGCATATTGTAACTCGTTTAATCCCCAAAAAGCAGAGGTGAGAGATGTTTAGTGTGTAAGGGTAGAACAATAAAATGTTCTGAATAACAAAGAGCAGTTTGTTTTCTTTTTTGGAGAGCATATCGTCTTTTAGAAATGGGAAACTGATGTGAGAGAATGGAAACTGATGATGGTGTTGTATTCCCTCCCCATCATCACCCTCAACCCCTGGGCCACAGGGGACAGTTCTGAGTATTTGTCAGTGTGAGCTGTGGCAGCTGATTTGTTGACGTTCACCATCTTAGCTCTACTAATGGCCAAATTGTCTGTCAATCAAAACAGGGTATAGTTTGTGTTTTCTTTCACCACGCCAGTCATAAAAGTGGGCGCTTCATATCTCTGTCGGTTGTTGATGGTGCAGGCTTTCTTCATCGCGCAGCTTCAGCGATGTTTATCCCTACTTTAGAGGAAGACATGCACCATTTTAAACCGAATCGACACAGGCTCTACACAACGAGATGCTGTGGGTGTTGCCATGTCAGGACGGGAACCATCATTCTCGGCACCTGGTACATGGTACGTACTATACAAATGGTCGCCTTGCCTTTAGATTGTGCTAACGTTAGCTTCGTTGCAGTCATGTTGCAGTACCCCCTCGTTGCCACTACTGATAGTAGGCCGTTGTAATAACTAACTAGCTAGCTTGTTACCAGTAAGTTAAACCGAAGCTAGTATTTGTCGAGAAAGTCACTTTGATATCTGAATGCGTGCCCTACTCTGGAACATATTGCTAGCTAGATTATGTAAATGTTCCTATATTAGCTAACTAACTAGCAAATGTAATCGGATAGTTATCTAACGTTAGCTAAATTAGTTAATTAGCTACGTGTCAACGTTACCCGTTAGGGACTTTCAGCCAATAGTGTGATTGCGGCACGCAATTCGGGCAGGGCTGCCAACTTTTGAAGAAAACTGGAGTGAGATTTGCTAAATGGATTTCATTGCCCCCTGACACAGTCCCTAGAAGGGGCACTGGGAATATGTTACTGTTTTAAAGCTAATTTACTGCAATTCTGCGTATTGGTTTAGGCCTATGACCAGGGTGGAAAAAATAAAAAATAAAAAAC